>NC_036875.1:38452400-38486955 GCF_002910315.2 Salvelinus sp. IW2-2015 | reverse complement strand
TCCTCCAACTCTCTGTAAGCTAACCCCCTGTAGTATAACACCCTGTAATTATAACACCCTGTAACATAACACCCTGTAATTATAACACCCTGTAGTATAACACCCTGTAATATAACACCCTGTAGTATAACACCCTGTAGTATAACACCCTGTAGTATAACACCCTGTAATATAACACCCTGTAATATAACACCCTGTAATATAACACCCTGTAATATAACACCCTGTAATATAACACCCTGTAATATAACACCCTGTAACATAACAGGGTGAGGGTAAGCATTCTGTGCTGAGTTGAGTTCATTCCTATCCTTGAGTTTTGGGGTTTCAAATTTGGGGTGACGTATGGTGAGAATGACCCATAATGATCAGAGCACTGCCTGGGAGGAGGACAGTTCAACAGAAGCTTCACTTGATAAGACTGACCCTAACAGAGGAGAGCAGCAGGCCGGTCAAACTGAGGCACTAACACTGTAGTCTCCCACCACCAGGATGCCATCCAGCACCACGGAGAGCAACACAGTTACTGTCTGACTGGAGACATTCAACTGCTGKTGATGATGCCTTCAATCCCAGCTAGCTAGTTTATGCTGGCTAGCTGACAACAACAGCAGCATGAAGCTAGTTAAAACTTGTAAAAGAAAGTGATGTTTATTTCGATGGATGAGGGAGAAATAATATTGGTCACAATCTGGATGTCACCGTGACAATTAGCTAACGTAACAACAAGCCGGTGCAAAATAAATGTGAATGACCAGTACAACGGTGTTATATCGAGGTGGTTGCCGACAAGTTGCTTCAAACCAGGCAGATCTAGGCTGTCACGTGTCACCGGCAGTAGCTATCGTGGCCAATTTGTTCCATCCCACTTGATTATATTTTGGATAGTAGGATAGCAGCCTACACGAGAAAAGAAAATGTAATATTGGTACTCATCTGGAATTCACCATGATATAGTCTACTGCTCAATGGGGAGAGTTTCACCGTGATACAGTCTACTGCTCAATTGGGAGGAGCTTCACGTGATAGCAGTCTCTGTCATGGAGAGTTTAACTGTGATAGACAAGGTCTATCTGTCATGGGAAGTTCAACCATGATATAGTCTCTGCTCAATGGGGAAGTTTTCACCGTGATATAGTCCTACTGCCTCAATGGGGAGAGAGTTTCACCGTGGATACAGTCTACTGCTCAATGGGGAGAGTTTCACGTGATATAGTCCCTGCTCAATGGGGAGAGTTTCACTGTGATCAGTCTACTGCTCAATGGGGAGAGTTTCACCGTGATAAGTCTACTTGCTCAATGGGGAGAGTTTCACGGATCAGTCGTACCGCGTCAAGGTGCTATGTCGAGATGGGGAGTTTCACTGTGAATAGTCTACTGCTCATGGGGAGAGTTTTACCGTGATACAGTCTACTGCCAATGGGGAGAGTTTCACCGTGATAAGTCTACTTGCTCCAATGGGGAGAGTTTCAACCAGTGATACAGTCTACTGCTCAATGGGGAGAGTTTCACCGTGATATAGTCTACTGCTCAATTGGGGAGAGTTTCACCGTGATACAGTCTACTGCTCAATGGGGAGAGTTTCACGCGTGATACAGTCTACTGCTCAATGGGGAGAGTTTCATCCATGATCACAGTCTACTGCTCAATGGGGAGAGTTTCACCGTGAATAGTCTACTGCTCAAATGGGGAGAGTTTCACACGGATACAGTCTACTGCTCAATGGGGAGAGTTTCACCATGATATAGTCTACTGCTCAATGGGGAGAGTTCATCCATGATACAGTCTACTGCTCAATGGGAGAGTTTCACCGTGATATAGTTAGCTGCTCAATGGTGGGAGAGTTTCCACGGATACAGTCTACTGCTCAATGGAGAAGTGTTCACGGATATAGTCTACTGCCAATGGGGAGAGTTTCACCGTGATACAGTCTACTGCTCAATGGGGAGATTTCACCGTGATACAGTCTACTGCTCAATGGGGAGAGTTTCACCGTGATAATAGTCTACTGCTCAATGGGGAGAGTTTCACGTATATAGTCTAACTGCTCAATGGGAGAGTTTCACCGTGATATAGTCTACTGCATCAATGGGGAGAGTTTCACACGTGATATCAGTCTACTGCTCAATGGGAGAGTTTCACCGTGATATAGTCTACTGCTCAATGGAGAGTCCCATGATATCTACTCTCATCGGGAGATTTACCGTGATACAAGTCTACTGCTCAATGGGGAGAGTTCACCGGATATCACCGAGTGTATCACTGAGATCGTGATCTGCTCAATGGGGAGAGTTTCACCGTGATACAGTCTGACGTGCTCAATGGGGAGAGTTTCACCGTGATACAGTCTACGCTCAAGGGGAGAGTTTCACATGATACAGCTACTGCTCAATGGGGAGAGTTTCACATGATACAGTCTACTGCTCAATGGGGAGAGTTTCACCGGATACAGCTACTGCTCAATGGAGAGTTTCACGTGATAAGTCTACTGCTCAAGGGGAGAGTTTATCAGGTAGTACTGCTCATGGGGAGAGATTCACGTGATAAGCTACTGTCAATGGGAGAGTTTCACGGATACAGTCTACTGCTCAATGGGGAGAGTTTCACCGTGATATAGTCTACTGCTCATGGGGAGAGTTTCACCGTGATATAGTCCTACTGCTCAATGGGGAGAGTTTCACCGTGATACAGTCTACTGCTCATGGGAGAGTTCACCGTGAACAGTCTACTGCTTCAATGGGGAGAGTTTCACCGTGTAATACAGTCTACTGTCATGGGGAGAGTTCACCGTGATATAGTCTACTGCTCAATGGGGAGAGTTTCACCGTGATAAGTCACTGCTCATGGGGAGAGTTTCACTCGTGATACAGTCTACTGCTCAATGGGGAGATTCCACCGTGATACAGTCTACTGCTCAATGGGGAGAGTTTCAACTGTGATACAAGTCTACTGCTCAATGGGAGAGTTCACCGTGAATAGTCTACTGCTCAAGGGGGAGTTTCACTGATATCAGTCTACTGCTCAATGGGGAGAGTTTCACCGTGATATAGTCTACTGCTCAATGGGAGAGTTTCACCGTGATACAGTCTAGCCTGCAATGGGGAGAGTTTCACTGTGATACAGTCTACTGCTCAATGGGAAGATTTCACTGGTGATACAGTCTACTGCTCAATGGGGAGAAGTTTCACCTGATATAGTCTAGCTGTCAATGGGGAGAGTTTCACCGTGATATACAGTCTACTGCTCAATGGGGGAGTTACACCGTGAACAGTCTACTGCCAATGGGAGAGTTTCAACGTGATACATGCTACTGCCTCAATGGGAGAGTTTCACCGTGATAACGTCTACTGCTCAATGGAGAGTTTCACTGATACAGTCTACTGCTCAATGGGAGAGTTTCACCGTGATATAGTCTACTGCTCAATGGGGAGAGTTTCACCGTGATATCAGTCTACTGCTCAATGGGGAGAGTTTCACCGTGATAGTAGTCTATCTGCTCAATGGGGAGAGTTTCACGTGAATAAGTCTACTGCTCAATGGAGAGTTTCACCGTGATACAGTTAACTGCCTCAATTGGGGAGAGTTTCACTGAACAGTCTACTCTAATGGGAGAGTCACCATGATACAGTCACTGCTCATGGGAGAGTTTCACCGTGAATAGATCTACTCTGCTGCCAATGGGGAGATGTTCAGCAGTGATTATAGTCTGTCAAGTGGAGAGTTCACTGTATGTCTACTGCTATGGGGAAGTTTCCACCGTGATACAGTCCACTGCTCAATGGGAGAGTTACTGTGACTAGTCTACTGCTCAATGGGGAGAGTTCACACGTGATACAGTCTACTGCTCAATGGGGAGAGTTTCACCAGGATACAGTCTACTGCTCAATGGGTGAGAAGTCTATCTTCTCACGTGATACAGTCTACTGCTCAATGGGGAGAGTTCACCATATAGTCGTACTGCTCAATGGGTGAGTTTCACCGTGGATATAGTTCCGCTCTACTGCCAAGTGGAGAGTTTCCGCGTGATATAGTCTACTGCTCATGGGGAGAGTTTCACGTGGATACAGTCTACTGCTCTACAGTGGGAGAGTTTCACCGTGATACAGGTCTACGCTATGGAGGTCCTAACAGATGCCATGGGAGAGGTCTGTCACAGTGATTAAGTCTACTGCTAATGGGGAGAGTTTCACCGTGATTAACCTTCGTCACTGCTCAAATGGGCGAGTTCACAGTGAGGTATAGTCTTACCTGGCTCAATGGGGAGAGTTCCCTGTGATAAGTCTACTTGCTTCAATGGGAGAGTTCACCGTGAACAGTCTACTGCTTCAACTGGAGAGTTTCACCTAGATACAGTCTACTGCTCAATGGGGAGAGTTTACGTATACGCCTCGTAGGGAGGGTTTAATAACAGTCTACATGCTCAATGGGTAGAGTTTTCACCGGATAAGTCTACGCTCAATGGGGAGATTACCGTGATTAGTCTACTGCTAGGGAGCACCATGTGTTGCCAGGGTGAGTTTCACGTGATTATAAGTCTACTGCTTCAAGTGGGAGAGTTTCACCGTGATAGTAGGTCTACTGCTTCAATGGGGAGATGTCTTCACGGAAGGTCTACTTGATCAAGATGGAGAGTTCGTCACCGGTGATACATATACTGCTCAAGGGGAGAGTTTCACCGATGATACAGTCTACTGGCTCAATGGGGAGGAGTTTCACCGTGATTAAGTCTTACTGTCAATGGGACGAGTTTCCCCATGAATATATTCATAACCTGCTCAATGGGGAGAGTTTCCCTGATACAGTCTTAACTGCTCACTGGGTGAGAGGTTCACGTGATTACAGCTTACTCGCTCAATTGGGAGAGTTCACCCGATACAGTCTACTCATGGAAGTTTCGTGCATCAGCTCATGGAGAGTTCCGTACTGCATGCTAACATGGGGTTTCTATATCTTGCTCGAATGGGAGAGTTTCACGTGATAAAGTCTAGCTGGGCTCAATGGGAGGAGTTTCACCGTGAATAGTCTACACTCAAGGGGAGAGTTTCACCGTGAATCAGTCCTCTGCTCAATTGGGGAGAGTGTCACCGTGATACAGTCTATGCTCAATGGGGAGAGTTTCACCATGGTATAGTGAGTCTACGTTCTCAAGTGGGAAGAGTTCAGTAGGATACAGCTCTACTGGCTCAATGGAGTTCCTGATCCATGCTCAAGGCGCTAAGTTTCACCAGGTGATCCACAGTCTACTGCTCAATGGGGCAGGTTTCACACGTGATATAGTCTACTGCAAGTGGGAGAGTTTACGCGGACTACAGTCTACTGCTCAATGGGAGAAGTTTCACAGATCGTGATAGCATCTACTGCTCAATGGGGAGATTGTCACCGTGATATTATCTACTGCTACAAGGGAGTTTCACCGTGAATACGTCTACAGTTCAATGGGAGAGTTTTCACCAGTTAGTCTTATGCTCAAATGGGAGAGTTTCACCTGTGAACAGTCCTTACCTGCTCAATGGGGAAGAGTTCACCGTGATATAGTCCTACTGCTTGCACTGGGAGAGTTTCACCTGTGATACAGTCTACTGCGCTCAATGAGGGAGAGTTTCACCGTGATGTAGTCAACTGCTCAATGGGGAAGAGTTTCACTGTATAGCAGTCGTACTGCCATGGAGGTTTACCTATGGGGATATAGTTCTACTGCTCAATGGGGAGAGTTTCACCGTGATAACAGTCTACTCTCAAGTGGGAGAGTTTCACTGTGATACCTCACTGCTCAATGGGGAGCGTTTCATCACCTGGATACATCTACTGCTCAATGGGCAGAGTTTCAGCATGATAGAGTCTACTGCTCAAAGTGGAGAGTTTCACCGTGATACAGTCTACTGCTCAATGGGAGAGTTCACTGTGATACAGTCTACTGCTCATGGGGAGAGTTCACTGGTAACAGTTATCTGCTCAATGGGAGAGTATCACCGTGATACAGTTACGCTCAATTGGGAGAGTTTTCACCTTGATACAGTTGACTGCTCAATGGGGAGATTCACGTGATACGTCTACTGCTCAAGTGGGGAAGTTCAATCAACCTTTGAGTGAGTCTACGTGGCCTTCAATGGGAGAGTTTTTCACGTGATAAGTTACTGCTCAATGGGGAGAGTTCACGTATACAGCTACTGCTCAATGGGAGAGTTCATCCGGTGATACAGTTACTGCTAATGGGAGAGTTTCACGCATGATACAGTCTACTGCTCAATGGGGAGAGTTTCACCATGATACAGTCTAGCTGCTCAATGGGGAGAGTTTCACCGTGATTAAGTCTACTGCTCAATGGGGAGAGTTTCACCGTGATATAGTCTACTTGCCAATGGGGAGAGTTTCACCGTGATACTAGTCTACTGCTCAATGGGGAGAGTTTCACGTGATACAGCTACTTCTCAATGGGGAGTTTCACCGTGATACAGTCTACTGCTCAATGGGAGAGTTTCACCGTGATACAGTCTACTGCTCAATGGGGAGAGTTTCACCGTGATGATACGTCTACTGCTCAATGGGGGAGTTTCACAGTGATATAGTCTACTGCCTCAATGGGGAGAGTTTCACTGTGATAATATGTCTACTGCTCAATGGGGAGAGTTCTACCGTGATACAGTCTACTGTCAATGGGGAGTTGTCACCGTGATACAGTCTTCTGCTCAATGGGGAGAGTTTCACTCACGTGTATAAGTCTACTGCTCAATGGGAGAGTTTCACCGTGATATAGTCTACCTGCTCAATGGGGAAGTTCACCGTGATACAGTCTACGCTAATGGGGAAGTTTCACGTGATACAGTCTACTGCTCAATGGGAGAGTTCACCGTGATACAGTCTACTGCTCATGGAGGTGAGTTTCACCCGTGATTAGTCTACTGCTCAATGGGGAGAGTTTCACCGGATATAGTCTACTGCTCAATGGGGAGAGTTCACCGTGATATAGTCTACTGCTCAATGGGAGAGTTTCAACTGTGATACAGTCTACTGCTCAATGGGAGAGTTTCACCTGATATAGTCTACTGCTTCAATGGGTCACCGTGTGTTCTGCCTGCCTTCCCCTTATCCTCCCCTCTATAGCCTTTCCGACTTCTCTCCCACCTCGTGTCCTTTTTTTGGGAGAGTTTCACCGTGATATATTCTACTGTCAATCGGTGAAGAGTTTCACCGTGATATAGTCGAGTTCCACTGGCTCAATGGGGAGAGTTTTACCGTGTATACAGTCTACTGCTCAATGGGAGAGTTTCACCGTGATATCAGTCTACTGCTCAATGGGGAGAGTTCACCGTGATATAGTCTACTGCTGAATGGGGAGAGTTTACATGGAATATGTCAGCTGCTCAATGGGGAGAGTTTCACCGTGATTACAGTCTACTGCTCAATGGGGAGAGTTTCACCGTGATATACGTCTACTGCCAATGGGGAGAGTTTCACCGTGATATAGTCTACTGCCAATGGGGAGAGTTTCCACCGTGATACAGTCTACTGCTCAATGGGGAGAGTTTCACCGTGATATAGTCTACTGCTCAATGGGGAGAGTTTCACCATGATACAGTCTACTGCTCAATGGGGAGAGTTTCACCGTGATATCAGTTTTACTGCTCAATGGGGAGATTTCACCGTGATATAGTTAGCTGCTCAATGGGGAGAGTTTCACCGTGATATAGTCTACTGCTCAATGGGAAGAGTTTCACGTGATACAGTCTACTGCTCAATGGGGAGAGTTTCACCGGTGATAAGTCTACTGCCTATGGGAGAAGTTTTCACCGGATACGAGTCTACTGCTCAATGGGGAGAAGTTTCAACCGTGATTATAGTTTACGTGCTCATGGGGAAGAGTTTCACAGGATACAGTCTACTGCTCAATGGGGAGACACAACACAGGGCAGTGTGCTTTGCTCTGCTGCGATGGGATAGCTAATAGGGCTCGCCAGTAAGGACAGAGAAGTAGCTAGATAGTGGTAGCTCAATATCAGGCAGTAAGGAGAGGAGAAGTAGCTAGATAGTGTAGTCCAATATCAGGCCAGTAAGGAAGAGAGAAGTAGCTAGATAGTGTAGTCAATATCAGGCCAGTAAGGAGAGAGAAGTAGCTAATAGTGTAGTCCAATATCAGGCCGTAAAGGAGAGAGAATAGCTAGATAGTGTAGCCTATCAGGCCAGTAAGGGAAGAGAAGTAGCTAGATAGTGTAGTCAATATCAGGCCAGAAGGAGAAGTGAAAGTAGCTAGAAGTGTAGTTCAATATAGGCCAGTAAGGAAGAGAAGTAGCATAGTGTGTCAATAATCAGCCAGTACAGGAGAGAGAAGTAGCTAGATAGTGTAGTCAAATACAGGCAGTAAGGAGAGAGAAGTAGCAGATAGTGTAGTCAATATCAGGTCAGTAAGGAGAGAGAAGTAGCTAGATAGTGTAGTCAATATCAGGGACCAGTAAAGGAGAGGGACAGTAGCTAGGTGGGTGTGATATATCAGGCCAGTAGGAGAGAGAAGTAGCTAGATAGTGTGTAGTCAATAGCAGGCCAGTAAGGAGAGGGAAGTAGCTAGGTGGTGTAGATAATATCAGGCCAGTAAGGGAGAGAGAAGTAGCTAGATAGTGTAGTCATATCAGGCCAGTAAGGAGACGGAAGTGCTAGGTGGTGTGATAATATCAGGCCAGTAAGGAGAGAGAAGTAGCTAGATAGCGTAGTCAATATCAGGCAGTAAGGAAGGGGAGTAGCTAGATAGTGTAGTCAATATCAGGCCAGTAAGGAGAGAGAAGTAGCTAGATAGTGTAGTCAATATCAGGTCAGTAAGGAGAGAGAAGTAGCTAGATAGTGTAGTCAATATCAGGCCAGTAAGGAGAGGAAGTAGCTAGATAGTGTAGTTAATATCAGGCCAAGGTGACAGCTAAAGCACATGTATTGTACTGATTTCCACCCAAAATGTACAACTATGGCATTAACGTCTACATTTTTGTAAAAAAATATAAATAATACAATTACTCCGATAAAAATTGAATATGATTCTGAACACTCCCCAAGTTTCAAATTCTCCTCTGATTTCTACTTTTTAGCTACAAGCCTTAGCTAGCTAGCTGGGAAGGCTCATCAGGACGACTAACTGAACTGCTAGCTGGAAGGGCTCATCAGGACGACTAACTGAACTAGCACTGCTGGGCCTCATTTCAGGATGACTGACTGAACTAGCTAGCTGGGAAGGGCTCATCCCGATGACTGACTGAACTAGCTAGCTGGGAAGGGTTCATCAGGATGACTGACTGAACTAGCTAGCTGGGAAGGGCTCATCAGGATGACTGACTGAACTAGCTAGCTGGGAAGGGCTCATTAGGATGACTGACTGAAGCAAATCCGTTCAACTCCACTTGACTCTTGCTGCGTGACAGCCATCATCAATTTGGGCACTAGGCGAGTCCGTATAGCTTCTCCCAGCCAGCCGTCGTTCCCAAGCCAATTCCCCAGCCAATTGCGTACACGTGTTGTTCATCAGCCAATCGCACACGCGGACGAAGGAGTCGCTAGCAAAAGAGTTTGCTTATGCTGCAGCCTTCGCTGTAAAATATATCGCGTTGAGGCGGTGCTTCCACTTACCACATTACTGTAGGTGGAGAAAGGAGGAAGGGTGCCACGTCACAGATTAAACAGGTGCCAGGCACAAACATTAGCAGCAGAGCCCAATACACAGCACTATTTGCCTTAACGTTAAACAAGGTTATAATGCATTCAATAATGCCATTTAGACAACAACTCCCTGTTTGAAACAAGGTTTCAAAGAATTGCACAGAAACAGTAAAGGGATTTAAAACTCCAGTGCTACCAAATCAATATCAGAGATTGATTACTAATTGAATTGCATTTATTTATCAAGTTTGAAATAAGCTATGAATTATGAATTGATATTATTTCTACTGAATACTGAACCTTTTCTGTTGACAACTCTTTGGTGACATCTGTCATATTGTACAGCAGTATTTTCCAACTCCAGTCCTCAAGTACCCCAACAGTACACATTTGTGCTGTAGCAAGGACTTGATGATGGAGTAGAATCAGGTGTGTTTGTTCGAGCCACAACAAAAAGATGTGCTGTTGGGGTACTTGAGGACTGAAGTTGGAAAATACTGCTGTACAGTTAACTGTTTAGATGAGGCTCTTTCATACTGTACTCTATGCTGTTTAGATGAGGTTCTGGCATACTGTACACTATACTGTTTAGATGAGGGAACATACAGTAGTGTTCAGAACTGTATCATTCCACTTCAAAATGATCAATTGTATCCTCTGTTCAAAGCTAATTCTGACCTCTAGTGTCAGCGGAGACATTCTAACACCGAATGTAGCCTACATACAGTATTTGCGCTTGACAAGCATGGTATGCTGCATGTGCTTCTCTGGCAGCATAGCCGTCCAGTCGAATTGGGTTCACATCACAGGTAGTAGGTATAGCGCACATGTATTGTGCCCTAGTGCGGTCCCTAAAATAACCCGTAGCCTACAACAAAAAAACAAAAATTGCCTATGTAACCCGATATACAGTGCTGCGTTTTCGCATGGGCTTCACAAATCCCGAGGTAGAAAAGTGCTGTTGAAAACTTAAATTCAAATATAGGCTCACAGATCCGTTAATACAGAACAATGTGCATTAATAACAATGTGAGAAAGATGGATCGATGCGACACATGTCATGTACATTCAAAATGGCACGTTCCACAACATGTCTCCCAAGAACATGAAGTGTAGGATATTCATTGATCTGAACAATCGATAAGTCGTCCACAAATGCACGAATAATCAGTTTAAATACACTGCAATTGTAGAGACAAAGGCACGTTATGGAAAACCGCTCTGAAGATTGTCTGACTGAGTAGTCAATCATACAGTATGTTAGGAGCAGAGGACGTGGCATTTTTTTAATTACTGCTGATTTAGGATTGCCCGAAAAAAAAAAACGACCGTACAAACTTAGATAACAGAACCAACTCTCTTTTTACAATATATGTTGTAGTTTTGTCAAGTTACTTACAGTGACTGGCCGCTAGCGCAGTACTGAGGACGCCGAGCACGGTGAGATTGAAGGCAATGGCCAGAGATGACATTTCCACCTTGCTCGCCACAGATATCCAGGCTTCTGTATATCCTCAGTCTTTGAGTGAAAATAACTCCGATGGTGCCTCCGTGCAGTGTGGTATAATTCCAGCTGCTTCGACTTTACCTCTTAACTACAGAACCATCAAGAGGCAGGTCTGCCAGCGCGCGCACAACATCCTTTCCTAGTACGCTTACTCTGCTGCTGCTGCTGCTGCCAATGCTCCGTCACATCGGTGCGTCTCTCTCTCTCTTTCCTTTTCTCTCTCGCTCGCTCTCTAGCTCTTTCTCATAAAAGCCTTTAATCAATTAGAGTTTATTTTTGCACATTCTGCACGATTTAGCAATGGTATAGCAAGATTGACATATTTTGCATTAGTTATTACAGTTGTTGAAGGTTGCAAAATATTTCAGAGGGACTGGGAAGGAGTGAGGGAATGGGGAGAGAGAGAGACTGGGTAGGGGAGAGGGAGAGGGAGTGGGGAGGGGAAAGGGACTGGGGAGTGGAGAGGGAGTGAGGCCGGGGAAGGGACTGGGGAGGGGAGGGGGCCAGGGAGTGGGGAGGAGAGAGGGACTGTGGAGGGGAGAGGGAGTGGGACTGGGGAGGGGACAGGGGCGGGGGACTCTTCTTAACCAGAAACAACAATACCATGCACTCACTAGCGGTCAAAAGGTTGTTGGTGCTCCAAAGATACGATATGGTATTCTGTGGAGTGGAATTACAGTACAATTCAAAATTAAGCAATTTATTCCACACCAACATTTCCCCACAATGCACCATCATTTACAGTATGCTAGAGTAAAACATTTCAGAGTATTTTACTGTTGCTAATAACCCAAAATACTGTAAAAATAACAGTTTTCCATGACAGTGAATAACAAGCTGCTAGCAGGCCTGGCTCAAATGAATACTTCATACTTCAAAACTACGTCTACCAACTTGTTTGGCTTAATATTGCAGTTTCTCTCAAGATAATGTGCCAAAGGCTGTGTGTTTTACATGTTCAGACTGCATAGACTACAGAGACACTACAAAGAAACACAGGCATTTTCCCTTCTCTCCCTTTATTTACTTCTACCCTCAGTGATTGCCCACAGGCGGTCACCAAATTACCACAGCGGTGAATAACATCCTGTGTTGCAGTGATTACTGTCTCTATTATCGTATCTAGAAACAGATTTCCTTTTTGGATGATAATGGACAACAATATTGGGATCTATGGGCAAAGACTGTTTACGACATGGTAGGTAGGGTGATATAAGCTCAGAGTCATTAATTTCAAGGTAACACATTGTGAAGAAAATACCTTCAACACAACAGGTCTTTTCACACACACACACGCACACACCTATACTGTAGATACACACTGTTCCCCTATGCTTCCATATGGCTGTAAATCCCTCCATACGTCTATAAGCAGTAATATCTTCTATTGTCACAGTTTAGATTTTATTGGCCACCTTTTGGACGTAGAATGAGACAGTCCTCTCAAATGTATATATAAAAAAAAAAAAAAAAGAGAAGTAGGCATCGGTACAGTATGAAGCTGAACAAGAAAGGAAATTCACATGAGCACCACAATGCCTACTCCACCCATGCTCTACCAATGGCTTCCAGCACACCGTTTTGTCCTACTACAGTAGTGATGTTGGTCTACTGTACTTCTAACAATGTGTATGCAGGTTGCTTAGGATTCAAACCTTCTCACTGCGTGGCAGTTTTCCCAAAGTTTGGTGTATTTAACTTGCAATAATAGCAGCCAAGGACGTTCACTAACTTATTTGTTTGTGCTCTGATTACACACAAGTGTCCAAGTCAGCAGTTTACACAGACATATGAGAAACCTTCTGAAGCAAAATATACCTACTTAGCTAGCTACTTTCCTTTTGCTTCTCATCCAATTGGTGTTAGCTAGCTACAGCTGCTAGCCTTCTACTTGCTAGCTGCTACTGTTGCACTCGAGCTGTTTAGATTTGGCTGAAAAGATGTTAGCATTGTCAGAAATGCTACAAAAAGGTAGCACATCGTTTATTGTCTGGCAGAAATGTGCACTTGAGAGTATTAAATTGTGAATTTAATAAAAACTGTTGCACCTACAAACTTGTTCAGTCCAAATGGATCTAATGGTCACCTTATTGACGCTGTTGCCTCATTTTAATCCAACATCTAGAATTTGAGCTAGGTTTGGGAAAAACATTGCCTGATGACCCTACTGCTATGAGTTCTACACTAAAGTGATTACAGGGCCATATTTGACACCTTTCTCAGGCAAACAAATACGGCCACCAGGTTCAACACCATTTTCACTTGACAAGTGCCCCATGAAAAATGTATACTTTCTGTCAAGGTCTCCAAGGTTGCAGCAAATTGAACATTTAACGAGACAGAGTAAAAAGTACTTGCATCCAAAAGGCCCTAAAATCAGCACGTATAGGTCCATTCTAAAATACAATAGGCAGGCTTTAGTGTTACATCAACTCTTTGCTGATCTGAAAATGTTTTTCTCATCTCAAGGAGTAAATATATAACTTTTTTTGTTTAGATTGACTTATTGATTTATTGAAAGGCTGGTTGATTGACTGACTTATTGATTGGGTGGTTGGTTGATTGATTAGTTGTGATTTGTTGGTTGATCATTGACTAATGGATAGAGAAAACTAGGTGTGTTGTTGCAGTGGTGTGTAGAACTAATGACAGTGACTCATTTCACTATGCCTGCAATGGTTATTAGTGAATGACTGTTCTACTGCAATAGAAATTGAATGACCTAATACTGAATATAATACCATGGTACCCTGAGTACCAGCCACATAATCAGAGAGATGGCTATGGACGTGATTTAATTTTATCTTCACAATAGTCAAACATTAATAAACCCATTCGTCATTTGTGCGCTGCTCTGGTTGGAAGCAGAGGGTGTTGTTGGGAAGTGTGGAGAGGATCCATCTGCTCTCTCTTGCTGATGTCGCGGTACCCACTGGAAACAGCCACCCCCACATGTCCTCCACCGCTCCTTTCTAAGTCACTTTATCGCCTTGCTGCAGATAACTTGAGTCTGGTATAATTAATGCATAGCCAAGAGTAAGATATGTGCTACATGTGCTTGACATATTAGTGTGGTATTATTTAAAGAACAGATTGTGATGTGTCAGGTTGTCCACTGAACAATAAAGGTGTGAGCTGTCAGATGCCATAGGTAACCATGCCCATGTTTGGTTGCTATAAAAAAAAATTGCCATGCATTGACAATTATTATAGTTACATGGCAGTCTACAACATTGTATAATTTAGCAGCGTTCATTAGCAGCCTGTTTACAAGGTTTGTGTCTAAATGCACCTCAATGCAACTCTTCCTTGGATTAGACCGTAATGGATATTGGCCGTCTAAGTGTTGACAGAGCGGAGTACAGCGTTTGGAACACAGCACATTAGCAAAGACTGTCAAGTCCTGAGCATTCAAGGTGTTTTGTAGTACCCTCCAAACTTGAGATGTTAAATTACAAAGATGCTAGCTAGAAAAGTTATATCTGCCATAAATCTGAGTAAAAGTTTCTAACTCAGGTGAAGAAAGTGCACTAAGTCACTAAATCACTAAAGTCGCTGCATTCACCAAGGGCAAGTGTGTTCGTTTTCTTAGTTTGAAAATCTAATTTTACGGCGCTAGTCAATACAGAAGACAGTTGACCGTTAAAGTTGGCTCAATAACCTTAAACTTCCCAGATGCGCGGTCTAGAGTGTTGCCAAGGTGTAATGTTAAACTGTACTAATGGACTCACTTGATGAAATCTGCAGATAATGAAAATGTGAGGAAAAGATCAAGAGAAAAATGCAGATGAAACAAAATAGAAACTGCTGAAATATTATTCCTGATCAATAATTGAGCATTTCATGGATGTTCTTCTTATTTCCAGAAGTACATTATCTCCAATATTCTCCATAGTGTATTGTTTTACTCAGATAGTGATACCTATACAGGAAATGCTAGCCTCAACATTTGAATTCTGGAGTAAAAAATAATTGATTTATGGATTGATGGTCTCCCAAGGTACATACTGTGGCTAGTATCATTGTGGTGGTATGCGTTCAAATAAGAAATAGTGGTAATATCAGCAATAGTTTGGTGAACAATGGCACCAAGTACACTCTTGTTGAAGGAAGGATCAAGGAAGTAACAGACATCCTAGTGCTCTTAATTTCTCAGAAAAGGCAAAGTGGAACGACATTACTTTCCAGGTTATCCATCAAGATCACTTAGAGACCCCATCTGTAGCCTGGCCAGAGCATGTGGGCGAGTTGCAGGGTTGGAAACTCATCTCTCGTGGCCTTTCTAACCGCTCTGCTAAAAACCACTCAGCGCAGGGAAAAAACTGCAGCTGCAAATTCGCTCCATTCATTAAAATCACAATTTAACCAACACCCATCTATTTTTGTGACTAACTGGACGTACCATATGGTTTTGAAGTATTGACACCAAACCATATGAATTTGAATGAAAGTATTTGAATAAACATGAAAATGTGACTGTAGGAAGCCCACATCAATTCAAGTTGGGGCGGCAGGTAGCCAAGCGTTGGGCTTGGAACCGAAAGGTTGCAAGATCGAATCTGTTAGGAATTTAATGAATAATGACTAAAACTATGTCCACATTTAGATAAAACTATAACTAATTGAACTCTGCACGGTATTATTATTATATCTGATTAATAATGTTAATTCATAAGGAAGGGATTAGGTAGTATGAACAATGAGGATAAAAACACCATTCCAACTTAGTTAGAGAGATTTGTGTTGTGGGTTATAAAGTAAGCAGAAAGGGTCATTAAACTCTGGTTGAACTGACCCAACTTAGCCCTGAGATGTTTAGATAAGGCAGTGAGTAACTTTTTAGGTCTTCCATTATCTTGAGTTGTCTGCTAAAGTGGTAATAAATTATAGTGAGCCTTCAGGAMAATAAATTATATTGTGTGTCATCTGTGTGTGCTGGGGAGTTGGAATGAACTTTTGAACCTGTTTTATCTTGGTCAAGAGGAGGAGATTTATTCTGTAACCAATGACGTCATATCTTGTATATAAACTGTTGTTCATGGTTAAATGGGAGCGTGCTCCGAGAATAAACACTATTATCTAATTTTAATAAGACTGTATCCTGTCTATTTTATGTTAATAAGTATCTTACAAATTCTTATAAATAGACAGATTGATTTTAAATAATGAGTACATAGAGGAATTATTAAATTCCCTTGACAGAATCCCCGAGCTGACGTGGTAATAATCTGTCGTTCTGCCCCTGAACATGGCAGTTAGTTAGCCCACTAGGCCCACTAACCCACCCACTTGGCCGTCATTGAAAATAAGAATTTGTTATTAACTGACTTGCCTAGTTAAATAAAGGTAAGATTTAAAAAATAAATAAAAATAGGCTACAATAATAGGCTCTTTTAAACAGCATATAAACACTCTAAATAGGTCATTATTTCAAGGCCTACAAAAAAACACATTGTGTTTTGTGCGACATACAGCACTCAACATTTCATTTCATTGTATGAAATTACATATTCATTCATATTTATCTATACATTGTGACACACTTAGAATTAAATACAAATTAAACGAAAAAATGACTTACTAGCGCCTCTGAATTCATTTTTAGAAACACGAGTTTGGCCAGTCCGTGACTTCAGGCTCATGCGATTGTGCCTGGAGAGCAGGCCAGAAGCGGAAAATATCCTCTCCACACTTGCAGAGCCACTGGGGATGATAAACACCTCTGTGGCCACTCTTGCCAGGCTGGGCAGAGATGCACAGTTGTTTTTTTTCTCCTTTTTTTTTTTTATAGGTGGGCCTTAAGGTTTTTAGGCAAAATAACCCAATCAAAACGGAAAGCTCCTTGAACGTGACATGCCAGGCATATTGGGCCAAAATCAAAGATGGCCTATTGTATAGATAATAACGAAAACGAACAAAACTTTAAGATATCAGATTTTTTTTTTTATATACTTTGCTACAATGACACACTTAGCTAGCCACCCACCTCTTCCTTTTTGTTAGCAAGTTCACGTAGTAAATATACCATCATGCTTTCGGGATACACGTCTTTTCAAATTCCACAATGATTCTTTAGTTGCGGACAGTACATCACCGCACTCCCTCTCTTGCTCTTTGTCCTCATCTTTGTAAGTCACCTTGTTTTAGCACCTGTGTGTTTTATCAGTTTCATTATTAAAATATTTAGCGAACTCCATGACAGTAGCTAAAGAAAGTGGCTATAGCAGCACACAAGTAGACTACAAATGCGTGCTGGGCCGGGCATGCCCTGAGCTCCTGAAGTGAGCGCTACTGGAGAGAAATTGGAGCGGGAATGGGCCACACTTCAGCCTTTGGGAATCTCGCTCCGTGCTCCAGTAAAATTGGGCACGCTCTGCTCCAGCTCCGCTCTGCTCACATACTCTGATCCTGGCTTTTCCTTTTAGAGGCAGGCAGGATCCTATAGCCTATCAGCAGGTAGGATCCTATAACCTGCAGGATAAGCAGGCAGGATCCTAACCTCTCAGTAGGCAGTATCATATAACCTATCAGCAGACAGAGATAATTGAAATTGACATGTGCATTAAACCGCTATGTAGACTTGTGTAAAATCATTGGCATAATCTGGTGAACACCTTCACCTGAAAATACATTTCATTCTGGGACTCATAGATCACCTAGAGATTCGACACCTCTCTGATTGCTGCATTCTCAGGTTCTCCTCTCCATCACATCACTCTTCTGTGAACACCCTCAGATGGAGGCACGGTGGAGAATTTAATTTGGGAAACAGAGACACCCTAAAGTTCCACTCATATGGATGATGGATGAGGCTGAGATCTAAGATGCAAAGAACTCTCACATTTAGGGCTGAGTGATTCTGATGACGATGCCCTTGAGCATTTCTCAATTACCACAGGCCGCTCTATTGAAAAGCTCTAGCATTGGGAAAGTGCTTTTTAACGAATGCTGCCATAAGGAGCCAACAACCCTCTGGCCACAGTGTTACTCATCTCTGTTTCTCAAATGCTCTATCAGTTGTCTGTGTTCCATTTGTTGTCATCTCTGTGTTCTGCTCCTTTGATCTCAATTACATTGTGGATGCATTGTGGCATCCACAGAACCGAAACAAATATGGAGGAGAGATCTGAGTCACAGAGTTCTTATAATGTCATATTAGCTGCCTGGCTTCAAAACTACGATACAATAACCCTTCATGTCTTGCCGTTAGATGTATTTGCAACGTTATGAAGGCAATATGAGCTATCTTCTTTTGTATTACCTAGAGACGGGGGAAGATTTGTCATTTAATCATGGCTGCATTAGCCTTTTCATATTATCTCTGGTCCTCTCCCTCAGCTGAAGTAATAGTGTTACCAAGGCAATAACTGACAGGGTTCACGGTGGGCGTGCGTTTCCATGGCGTTAGGTTTTGTCAAGCCAACCCTCCCAGCAACCCAGGCACAGAAAATAAAACTGATAGGTGTCATCAGAGGAGAGTGAAGTTGGGAATGTCCAGACTTTAAAGATGATGTCGTTACGCAGCCTGATCAATTTACAACTAAATGTTGTTTTTGTCGCTGTTCAAAAACAATATTATGTTAGCATATACAGTGGGGAGAACAAGTATTTGATACACTGCCGATTTTGCCGATTTTCCTACTTACAAAGCATGTAGAGGTCTGTAATTTTTATCATAGGTACACTTCAACTGTGAGAAGACGGAATCTAAAACAAAAATCCAGAAAATCACATTGTATGATTTTTAAGTAATTAATTCGCATTTTATTGCATGACTAAGTATTTATACATCAGAAAAGCAGAACTTAATATTTGGTACAGAATCCTTTGTTTGCAATTACAGAGATCATACGTTTCCTGTAGTTCTTTGACCAGGTTTGCACACACTGCAGCAGGGATTTTGGCCCACTCCTCCATACAGACCTTCTCCAGATCCTTCAGGTTTCGGGGCTGTCGCTGGGCAATACGGACTTTCAGCTCCCTCCAAAGATTTCTATTGGGTTCAGGTCTGGAGACTGGCTAGGCCACTCAGGACCTTGAGATACTTCTTACGGAGCCACTCCTTAGTTTGCCCTGGCTGTGTGTTTCGGGTCGTTGTCATGGCTGAGACCCAGCCACGACCATCATCAATGCTCTTTACTGAGGGAAGGAGGTTGTTGGCTAAGATCTCGCAATACATGGCCCCATCCATCCTCCCCTCAATACGGTGCAGTCGTCCTGTCCCTTTGCAGAAAAGCATCCCCAAGAGAATGTTTCCACCTCCATGCTTCACGGTTGGGATGGTGTTCTTGGGGTTGTACTCATCTTCTTCTTCCTCCAAACACGGCGAGTGGAGTTTAGACCAAAAGCTCTATTTTTGAATCATCAGACCACATGACCTCTCTCCCATTCCTCCTCTGGATCATCCAGATGGTCATTGGCAAACTTCAGACGGGCCTGGACATGCGCCTGCTTGAGCAGGGGACCTGTGTTGCGCTGCAGGATTTTAATCCATGACGGGTGCGAGTGTTACTAATGGTTTTCTTTGAGACTGTGGTCCCAGCTCTCTTCAGGTCATCATTGACCAGGTCCTGCCGTGTAGTTCTGGGCTGATCCTCACCTTCCTCATATCTATTGATGCCCACGAGGTGAGATCTTGCATGGAGCCCCAGACGAGGGTGATTGACCATCATCTTGAACTTCTTCTATTTTCTTCTATTTTCAATAATTGCGCCAACAGTTGTTGCCTTCTCACCAAGCTGCTTGCCTATTGTCCTGTAGCCCATCCCAGCCTTGTGCAGGTCTACAATTTTATCCCTGATGTCCTTACACAGCTCTCTGGTCTTGGCCATTGTGGAGAGGTTGGAGTCTGTTTGATTGAGTGTGTGGACAGGTGTCTTTTATACAGGTAACGAGTTCAAACAGGTGCAGTTAATACAGGTAATGAGTGAGAACAGGAGGGCTTCTTAAAGAAAAACTAACAGGTCTGTGAGAGCCGGAATTCTTACTGGTTGGTAGGTGATCAAATACTTATGTCATGCATAAAATGCAAATGAATATACTAAAAATCATACAATGTGATTTTCTGGATTTTTGTTTTTAGATTCCGTCTCTCACAGTTGAAGTGTACCTATGATAAAAATTACAGACCTCTACATGCTTTGTAAGTAGGAAAACCTGCAAAATCGGCAGTGTATCAAATACTTGTTCTCACACTGTATATGGGCGGCAGGGTAGCCTAGTGGTTAGAGCGTTGGACTAGTAACCGAAAGGTTGCATCCCCCAGCTGACAAGGTACAAATCTGTCGTGCCTGAACATGCAGTTAACCCACTGTTCCTAGGCTGTCATTGAAAATAAGAATTTGTTCTTAACTGACTTGCCTAGTTAAATAGTAGAAATAAATAAATATATAGCCTCTTAATTACACTGATAGTGATACACTGATCATGTATAAAACACGATGTGTCAGGATAACGAAAATAAACACATTCCTCTTATACACTTGTTTGTTGATGGTGGGAGGATGGAGCAGACAGATAGATGTACTGGTCTACATATATCATATTCTACATATACCATATACATGTTTCTACCATATAACAAAAAATATTCTACAATAACACTTTTATTTATTTTATTTATTATTTCACTTTTATTTAACCAGGTAGGCTAGTTGAGAACAAGTTCTCATTTGCAACTGCAACCTGGCCAAGATAAGCATAGCATTGAGACACAGACACAACACAGAGTTAAACATGGAGTAAACAATAAACAAGCCAATAACACAATAAACAAGTCAATGACACAGTAGAAAAAAGAAAGTCATATACAGTGTGTGCAAAAGGCATGAGGAGGTAGGCAATAAATAGGCAACAGGAGCGAATAATTACAATTTAGCAGATTAACACTGGGTGATAAATGAGCAGATGATGATGTGCAAGAAGATATACTGGTGTGCAAAAGAGCAGAAAAGTAAATAAAATAAAAACAGGTATGGGGATGAGGTAGGTAGATTGGGTGGGCTATTTACAGATGGACTATGTACAGCTGCAGCTAGCGATCGGTTAGCTGCTCAGATATTGATGTTTAAAGTTGGTGAGGAAATAAAAGTCTCCAACTTCAGCGATTTTTGCAATTCGTTTCCAGTCACTGGCAGCAGAGAACTGGAAGGAAAGGCGGCCAAAGGAGGTGTTGGCTTTGGGGATGATCAGTGAAGATATACCTGCTGAACCGTGTGCTACGGGTGGTGTTGTTATCGTGACCAGTGAACTGAGATAAGGCGGAGCTTTACCTAGCATAGACTTATAGATGACCTGGAGCCAGTGGGTCTGGCGACGAATATGTAGCGAGGGCCAGCCGACTAGAGCATACAGGTCGCAGTGGTGGGTGGTATAAGGTGATTTGGTAACAAAACGGATGGCACTGTGATAGACTGCATCCAGTTTGCTGAGTAGAGTYTTGGAAGCTATTTTGTAGATGACATCGCCGAAGTCGAGGATCGGTAGGATAGTCAGTTTTACTAGGGTAAGTTTGGCGGCGTGAGTGAAGGAGGCTTTGGTGCGAAATAGAAAACTGATTCTAGATTTGATTTTGGATTGGAGATGTTTAATTTGAGTCTGGAAGGAGAGTTTAGAGTCTAGCCAGACACCTAGGTATTTGTAGTTGTCCACATATTCTAGGTCGGACCCGTCCAGGGTGGTGATGCTAACACATTCTACATATAACATATTAAACATGTAACATATTCTACATATAACATATTCTACTTATAACATATAACATAATTACATATAAAATATTCTGCATATAACATATTCTACTTATCACATATTCAATATGTAACATTCTAAATATAACATAAAATATTCTACATATAACACATTCTACACATAAAATATTCTACATATAACACATTCTAAATATAACATATTCTACATATACGATATTAAACATATAACATTCTACATTTAATATATTCTACATATAACATATTCTACATATAACATATTCTACATGTAACATATTCTACATGTACCATGTAATATATTCTACATATAACATATTCTACATGTACCATGTAATATATTCTACAAATAACACAATCTACATATAACATATTAAAAATAACATATTCCACATGTAACCCATTCTACATATAACATTAAATATTCTACATACAACACATTCTACATATAACATATTATACATATAACAAATAACATATTTAAAAAAAATACCATATCCCAGGGGTGTAACTTTGGTTTTAGAAGTGGGGGGGACGTAACTTTTTCATGTTTTTATGTTGCAGATAGATAGATGCTTCCATCAATGTACAGTACCAGTCAAAAGTTATAGAACACCTACTCATTCAAGGGTTTTTCTTGGCTATGTTCTACATTGTAGAATACTAGTGAAGACATCAAAACTATGAAATAACACATGTAGTCATGGAAAAACACATGGAATCATGTAGTAACCAAAAAAGTGTAAAACAAATCAGAATACATTTTATATTTGAGATTCTTCAAAGTAGCCACCCTTTGACTTAATGACAGCTTTGCACACTCTTGGCATTCTCTCAACCAACTTCATGAGGAATATTTTTCCAACAGTCTTGAAGTAGTTCCCACATATGCTGAGCACTTGTTGGCTGCTTTTCCTTCACTTTGCGGTCTGACTCATCCCAAACCATTTCAATTTGGTTGAGGTCGGGGGATTGTGGAGGCCAGGTCATCTGAGGCAGTTCTCCATCACTCTCTTTCTTGGTAAAATAGCCCTTACACACCCTAGAGGTGTGTTGGGTCATTGTCCTGTTGAAAAACAAATGATAGTCCCACTAAGCCCAAACCAGATGGGATGGCGTGTCACTGCAGAATGCTGTGGTAGCCATGCTGGTTAAGTGTGCCTTGAATTCTAGATAAATCACAGACAGTGTCACCAGCAAGCACCCCCACACCATAACACCTCCTCCTTCATGCTTCACGATAGGAAATACACATGTGAGATCTTCCGTTCATCCACACCATGTCTCACAAAGACGTGGAACCAAAATCTCCAATTTGGACTCCAGACCAAAGGACACATTTCCACCGGTCTAATGTCCATTGCTCGTGTTTCTTGGCCCAAGCAAGTCTCTTCTTCTTATTGGTGTCCTTTAGTAGTGGTTTCTTTGCAGCAATTCGACCATGAAGGCCTGATTTACACAGTCTCCTCTGAACAGTTGATGTTGAGATGTGTCTGTTACTTGAACTCTGTGAAGCATTTATTTGGGTTGCAATTTCTGAGGCTGGTAACTCTAACAAACTTATCCTCTGTAGCAGAGATAACTCTGCGTCTTCCATTCCTGTGGCGCTCCTCATGAGAGCCAGTTTCATCATAGCGCTTGATGGTTTCTGCAACTGCACTTGAAGAAACTTTCAAAGTTCTTGAAATGGTCAATATTGACTGAACTTCTTGTCTTAAAATAATGATGGACTGTCATTTCTCTTTGCTTATTTTAGCTTTTCTTGCCATAATATGGACTTGGTCTTTTACCAAATAGGGCTATCTTCTGTATACCCCCCTACCTTGTCACAACTCAACTGACTGGCTCAAACACATTAAGAAGGAAAGAAATTCCACAACTTAACTTTTAAGATAGCACACGTCTTAATTGAAATGCATTCCAAGTGACTACCTCATGAAGCTGGTTGAGAAATTGCCAAGAGTGTGCAAAGCTGTCATCAAAGCAAAGGGTGGCTATTTGAAGACTCTCAAACATATAAAATATATTTTGATTTGTTGAACACTGTTTTGCGTACTACGGTCGTGGCCAAACGTTTTGAGAATGACACAAATATTAATTTCCACAAAGTCTGCTGCCTCAGTGTCTTTAGATATTTTTGTCAGATGTGTCGTGTCTTTGGCTATGTCGGATTAAGTGGTATGACATGCTATTCTATAAAATAATTTCTCTGTAATTAATATTACCTGATTAAGGTAATTAGGTTAATGTAATTAACTAGAAAGTCAGGGCACCACAAAATAATGTTTATAGAGCTGTTATCTTCCGAATAAACTCTTAAAGACCTGGCAATCTTTTACATCAYTAGCAGTCAATATTTAATCGTCACTTTATTCAGTCTCATCTGAAAGTTGTAAATTATTGGTTATCTTCACGAACCCTGGTTAACAAGTTGAATCAGCAATACAACATTTGGTTTAATTATTTATTTACTAAATCCCTAAATAATCACACAGAATTACATCTACACAGAATAGATCATACATTGATTACAAATGATGTCGTAAAGAAAACGTTCCTGGTGGACGGAGCCGACATGACGGCTGGTTACACAAAGGAAAGGGGATTGGGTTTGAATGAAAAAGCGGGAAGACTGAGGAACAAAGGGAGAAGCTATGTCTCTATCAGGCCGTAGGCAGCTACTCTATCGTAAATACAGAATCTTATGCATTCTAAATAACTGCCCATTTGGAAAAGGAAAATGCAATAAATATTTACTCTGAGCTGCGCTTCGATCGGTTGGTCATAGATGGGAGGCCGGGTTGTCCAGCATGGATCTCTGGTCCTCTGAAGACTGTCTAGTGGTAAACTGGAGCATGGTAGAATGGATACTATGTCCGTCCTCTCCTATCCCACATTTAGCGGGCGGAGGGGGTAGCACTTCTTTAGTGAATAAGAGTTCATCGTTCATACCAAGTTGCCATACTTTAAGCTCATGCTATATACTGGCTGGTATAGTCGAAATTCATCCTTCCAGCGTGTAGGTCGTTACCTTCACATTGAAATTCGATGCCAATTTCGTTAGGTTCTTGCTGATGTTGGCTTAGTTCTGTAGGTGGTCTTTGTCCTTTCAATGTGGGGACTGCCAGTCTGCACGTCCTTTGAACAGAAAGTTACATTTTCGTCAAGGGGCTAATATAGGATTGGGAGAGAGGGCCGTGTTTCATTGTTTACAACCACTGTCTGTTCACATGGGCGGGGCCACTGAGTTGGCAGCGTTTACTCTATGACAAACCGTTCTCTCATTAAGAAGCTAAATTACATTAAATTTTTCACAAATAGTTTCATATTTAAACATTTAAATTGCACAACAATTCTATGTGAATCTGATAACTATAATGTGTAGACTTTCCAAGATACAGTTTATGTCATCGTATCATTAGTAATAATGTCTCAGATGACAACTGATCTGGCATCATATTCTTTATGTACCAACACATATTTTCAGCTGGTTGGATTACCGAAATGTGGTTCCTTTCCCCACCCTTTTGATGTTATAAGACTCTCTCTATGTTAACAAAGGACTCCAAGAGTCACTCTGTAGAGTAGGGAGAGAGAAAGGGGGAAAGGTATTTATGGGGGTCATAAACCTCCCCCATCAGGCTAACGTCATGACAGATGTTACTATGGAATATTGAAGTATAATTACAAGCATTTCATAAGTGCAAAGGCTTTTATTGACAATTACATGAAGTTGATGCAAAGAGTCAATATTTGCAGTGTTGACCCTTCTTTTTCAAGACCTCTGCAATCTGCCCTGGCATGCTATCAATTAACTTCTGGGCCATATCCTGACCGGTGGCAGCCCATTCTTGCATAATCAATGCTTGGAGTTTGTCAGAATTTGTGGGGTTTTGTTTGTCCACCCGCCTCTTGAGGATTGACCACAAGTTCTCAATGGGATTAAGGTCTGGGGTGTTTCCTGGCCATGGACCCAAAATATCGATGTTTTGTTCCCCGATCCACTTAGTTATCACTTTTGCCTTATGGCAAGGTGCTCAATCATGCTGGAAAAGGCATTGTTCATCACCAAACTGTTCCTGGATGGTTGGGAGAAGTTTCTCTCAGAGGATGTGTTGGTACCATTCTTTATTCATGGCTGTGTTCTTAGGCAAAATTGTGAGTGAGCCCACTCCCTTGGCTGAGAAGCAACCCAAAACATGAATGGTCTCAGGATGCTTTACTGTTAGCATGACACAGGACTGATGGTAGCACTCACCTTGTCTTCTCCGGACAAGCTTTTTTCCGGATGCCCCAAACAATCGGAATGGGGATTCATCAGAGAAAATGACTTTACCCCAGTCCCCAGCAGTCTGTCCCTGATGATTTTCCTGGAGAGGAGTGGCTTCTTTGCTGCCCTTCTTGACACCAGGCCATCCTCCAAAAGTCTTCGCCTCACTGTGCGTGCAGATGCACTCACACCTGCCTGCTGCCATACCTGAGCAAGCTCTGTACTGGTGTTGCCCCGATCCCGCAGCTGAATCAACTTTAGGAAACGGTCCTGGCACTTGCTGGACTTTCTTGGTCGCCCTGAAGCCTTCTTCACAACAATTGAACCGCTCTCCTTGAAGTTCTTGCTGATCCGATAAATGGTTGATTTAGGTCCAATCTTATTGGCAGCAATATCCTTGCCTGTGAAGTCCTTTTTGTACAAAGCAATGATGACGGCACGTGTTTCCTTGCAGGAAACCATTGTTGACAGAGGAAGAACAATGATTCCAAGCACCACCCTCCTTTTGAAGCTTCCAGTCTGTTATTCGAACTCCATCAGCATGACAGAGTGAGCTCCAGCCTTGTCCTCGTCAACACTCACATCTGTGTTTACGAGAGAATCACTGACATGTCAGCTGGTGATTTTGTGGCAGGGCTGAAATGCAGTGGAAATGTTTTTGGGGGATTCAGTTCATTTGCATGGCAAAGAGGGACTTTGCAATTAATTGCAATTCATCTGATCACTCTTCATAACATTCTGGAGTATATGCAAATTGCCATCATACAAACTGAGGCAGCAGACTTTGTGAAAATTAATATTTGTGTCATTCTCAAAACTTTTGGCCACAACTTTACATTATTCCATATGTGTTGTTTCCTAGTTGTGATGTATTCACTATTATTCTATAATGTAGAAAATAGTAAAAATAAAGAAAAACCCTTGAATAACTAGATCTTCTAAAACTTTTGACCGGTAGTGTACATTTTGCAGACACAGCATATTTTACAATAGTTGTCTTTTGTTTGTTTTTAGTCCCAACCTTAAGCTCCACTTAACCCTTCCCATCTGTCTCTGAACACTATCCAGTTTTGTGTGTGCTGTGATGTTTCCCGAAAGTTCTGAGCCTTTCTATTTTCATTGATTCTACATATTGTAAATTAAAAATATATATTTTTGCTAAGAGTATTATTATGTTATTGATCGATTGACTATGACTTTTTAAATCACCCAGCAGTGCTATTTGCAGAGGGGGACATAACTTGGCAGGGGGTCTGAGGTCGTCCCATTTTTTGGGGCATCTAAAGCAAATTTCCTGCATTTCTACATAATCTAATATGACCCATGGCTCTTGTACTCATCTCTATTTAGGAAGACAAAAATCAAGCAAAAATGCCCACATTTAGGTAAGAGCTAGGTAAGAGATTAGGAAATATGTTTAAGGGATTGATAAGACTCAACTAGATCCATGATAATTCAATAATCAATATTATGTTGCACCTTTAACCAACAGCCTAACAAACGAACAACTCTTACAAAAAAAGTACATAGACAATTTTTGATTGTCTTTAAGACATCCTCTAAATCAAATTTCAGCCAGACCTCTCAGCCAACTTGAGCCACCTACACGCCCAACCCACACCAGTCTAGTCAATAACTCCTCTCTCCCAACACAACTTCCTTCCCTTCTTTTTTTTAATGTCTCAAGGGAAAGGTTTGGAAAACAAAAGTTGAATAAAAACACACATACACCTACACATTGACAGAAACAGTACAAACTCCATATAATTCATACCATAGGCTTAAGAATTATATGGAGTTTGTACTGTTCTGTCAATGTGTAGGTGTATGTGTGTTTTAATTCATGGCCCTGCAGCGCCCCAACCCAACACACCCAACTCAGCCTTCGGATCTTAGTGAAACATGTATTATTGGTTTCAGGTGTGTTAGGCCAAGGCCAGAGTGACAACCAACAGCAGACACCCAGGGACCAGGACTGAGCAGACCAGCAGCTAGTGATTGCCTAAATAGGTATCTCCCCTGACGTGGTCATGTTTTCAATACAGACTCCTTTTGTCGTACAGTATTCCATATAAGGCATCCGGAGCTTGTGAAAGTTGCACAGTATATCCTTAATCTTAAAACAGATCCAGTGATGCTGTACATAACCTGACATTTCTTCCATACATTGTGGGAGGATTACCTACCTTCCAAATAATGGCAATGCATTTATTACCCACTATAAATGCTAGGTTAAACAGTTTCTTCTGATAACTGTCTCCAGTATCAACATTTCCAAGCGAACAAAAACAGGGAGAAGGGAGAATCTGTAGACATGCTGAGATAAAAGAACGTAGTCTTTGCCACAATTTAGCCAGCCTTCACAAGACCACAACATKTGTAAATACAGTGCCTTCGGAAAGTATTCAGAACACTTGACTTTTCCACATTTTGTTACGTTACAGCCTTATTCTAAAATGTATTTTTTTTTTTAAATGTCCTCATCAAGATACACACAATACTCCATAATGACAAAGCGAAAACAGGTTTTTGAAATTTTTGCAAATGTATTACAAAAAAACAGAAAAACAATTCTGCAGCATAGAGATGACCAAGAACCCGATAGTCACTCTGACAGATTTCCAGAGTTACTCTGTGGAGATGAGGGAACCTTCCAGAAGGACAACCATCTCTGCAGCACTCCACCAAGCAGCCCTTTATGGTAAAGTGGCCAGACAGAAGCCACTCCTCAGTAAAAAGCACATGACAGCCCACTTGGAGTTTGCCAAAAGGCACCTAAAGGACTCTCAGACTATGAGAAACAAGACTCTCTGGTCTGATGAAACAAAGATCGAACTCTTTGGTCTGAATGCCAAGCGTCAAGTCTGGAGGAAATGTCTTCGGTGAAGCATTGTGGTGGCAGCATCATGCTGTGGGGATGTTTTTCAGCAGCAGGGACTGGGAGACTAGTCAGGATCAAGGGAAAGATGAACAGAGCAAAGTACAGAGATATCCTTGATGAAAACCTGCTCCAGGGCACTCAGGATCTCAGGCTGGAGCGAAGGTTCACCTTCCAATAGGACAACAACCCTAAGCACACAGCCAAGACAACGCATGAGTGGCTTCGGAACACATCTCTGAATGTCATTGAGTGGCCCAGCCAGAGCCCCGACTTGAACCCGATCGAACATCTCTGGAGAGACCTGAAAATAGCTGGGCAGCAACACTCCCCATCCAACCTGACAAAGCTTGAGAGGCTCTGCAGAGAAGAATGGTAGAATCTRCCCCAAATGCAAGTGTGCCAAGCTTGTAGTGTCATACCCGAGAAGACTCAAAGCTGTAATCCGAAAAAAAGGAAAAAGGAGGAAAAAAATAAATTCAGTCAATTTTAGAATAAGGCTGTAATGTACCAAAATGTGGAAAAAGTCAAGGGGTCTGAATACTTTCCGAATGCACTGTATGTCCCCTTTGGTGCTTCACACCTCCAACAGAAAAATACAATTTCTGAGTGCATGATATTCAGTTTCACTGGTATATAGTACGTTCTGTGGGTGGTCTTAAACCGCAGTAATTTATGTCTGAGATTATATGAACATAACTGGGCAGTGTAACATATCTGTATCCATGCATCAACACCATCAATAGGTGTCCCAGGTTTTCCTCACATTCTTTTTTTACATGTTTTGTGTCATCGGGAAAAGCCTCTGTCAACCCTTGAGAGTTTGTAATTTAACTTTGGAGGTTTGTCAGACTGCATCTGGCTTGTCCAGTGTTTGCTGGACAGAGAGAATAACATGTTATATCTGCAATAATTCACCTCACCTCTGTCACAGACTGGTTTCCCTGGCTGTCTGACCCTGCTGAGACCGGTGTCACCATCGGATCCTCCTAAAATGAGGAATGACAAATAATTACTTTGGTGTACATTTATACATTATATTATCCAAGAACAGAACCAATGGTCCAACAATTGAAATGACCATTATTCCCAGATCCCAGACTGTAGCTTTAAACTGTCCTATAGCTACTGTAGGTCTATCCATCAATTCAAGATGGAACTTTGTATCATTCACTGAATATACTGCAAAATTACCTTGAGCTCTGTAGACTGGTCTTCACTGGCTGTCTGACCCTGCTGAGCTCCCTGTCACCATCTGATCCTGCTAAAACATGATGAGCATAGTGTTGTGTACTGACTGCACTAGAGGGCTACATTCCCTGGGGATGCCTGCAGGACCTGCCGGTCCCAACAGAGATCTTTGCAGTGTTGTCGGCATTTTTCATGCTGCAAGCGGGAGCGAGCGGTCAGACAGACAACTTTGTCATTCAAATATTTTTGTAGTCCCGCAGATTATTTTGAAGCTGTCCTCCTTTTGGTATGTATGCGTTAGCCTACCTATTGTATTAAAAGCATATATTCACACAGTCAGAATTCGCTGTAGTAGCCTACCTCTCCTAGATGGGTGTGAGAGTTCAAGTGCGCCTAGTACATGTTGTCACGTACGTCGTCTTGAAAATGACCGGACCAAGGTGCAGCGTGGTGAGAGTACATTTTCCTTTATTTTTAAATGTCGCCAACAAAACAATAAACAACAAAAACGAACGTGAAGCTCCGTAAGGCTATACATGCATTAAACGAAGACAACAACCCACAAATGAGGAAGGGAAAAAAGGCTGCCTAAGTATGATTCCCAATCGGAGATAACTATAGACAGCTGTCCCTGATTGAGAATCATACCCGGCCAAAAACAAAGAACCAGAAAGCATAGACTTTCCCACCCGAGTCACACCCTGACCAAACAAACATAGAGAATAAAATTATCTCTACGGTCAGGGCGTGACACATGTAGTCTCATTAAAATAGAGTAGGCTGCCTACATGGGCGGAGAATCACACGGCAGTTAACTTGAATATGAAATTAATTTAAATATGATTAGAATGTAGTTTACTATAGTGTCATATTGATAATGGAGGGTGCTCTACCAACGTGAGTCGAAGTGCAATCAAAACATGTAATCATGTTCACAATGCGCACATATGTGTTCACAAAAGTAACCTAACCTATGTTAGGCTTCTATGGTGACCATAGGTTAGGTTACTATGGTGACCATAGGTTAGGTTACTATGGTGACCATAGGTTAGGCTTCTATGGTGACCATAGGTTAGATTACTATGGAGACCATAGGTTAGGCTACTATTCGTGACCATAGGTTAGGCTACTATTCGTGACCATAGGTTAGGTTACTATGGTGACCATAGGTTAGGCTACTATTCGTGACCATAGGTTAGGCTACTATGGTGACCATAACTTAGGTTACTATGGTCAACACATGGGTTAGGCTACTATGGTGAACACATAGGTTAGGCTACTATGGTGAACACATAGGTTAGGCTACTACGGTGAACACATATGTTGGGTTACTATAGTGACCATATGTTAGGCTACTAGGTGACCATAGGGGTACTATGATGAACATATGAGTTACTATGGTGACCATAGGTTAGGCTAATCTATGGTGACCAATGCATGACGGCTACTATTCGTGACCATAGGTTAGCTACTAGGTGACGCATACTTAGTCTAGGTGAACCAGGTTAGGCTACAATGGTGAGCACACATAAGGTTAGGTACTACGTGGAACACATAGGTTAGACTATGGTGAACACATAGGTGTACTATGGTGAACACATAGGTTAGGCTACTACGGGAAACATGTTGGTTACAACGTGACACATATGTGGGGTTACTATGGTGATCATAGGTTAGGCTACTAGGTGAACACAATATGTTGGGTTACATAGTGACATATGTTAGGCTACTATGGGACCATAGTTAGGTTTATGATGAACGACATATGTAGGTACTATGGTGACCATAGGTTAGGCTACTATGGTGACCATAGGTTAGGCTACTATCGTGACCATAGGTTAGGCTACTATGGTGACCATAACTTAGGTACTATGTAACACAGGTTAGGCTACTATGGTGAACACATAGGTTAGGCCTAACGGTGAACACATAGTTGGTACTATGGGAAACACATAGTTAGGTTACTATGGTGAACACATGGGTTACGGCTACTACGGTGAACACAATATGTTGGTTACTATGGTGATCATAGGTTAGGCTACTATGGTGAACAACATATGTAGGGTTACTATAGGTGACCAAGTTAGCGTACTATGGTGACCATAGGTTAGGCTACTATGGTGACCATAGGTTAGGCTACTATGGTGAGACAGCTTTGCACCTTTTCATTTTCAATAAGTATGGATTTCCCATTTATTTGTCTCTGCCTGCAAATCGTCCTCCTAAAAGGTAGGCTATATCCTATAGGACTCTGCAAAACGTAGTGTCGAAAAGTGTCGATGTCATCATTCTTGCTGCTTCCAGTTCAGTAGCCATACCTGCAAGATCAGGTACTCATGTGGTCTTAATTAAACAGAGTAAGCTATAGCCTATGTATACATGGGTGGCACAGGAGGTTGGTGGCACCTTAATTGGGGAGGACTGGCTCGTGGTAAAGACTGGAGAAGAATAGGTTTGATGCCATTCCATTTACTCCGTACCAGCCATAATATGAGCCGTCTTCCCCTCAGTATCACCGATGTGAGGAGAAGCACGGGGCAGTTATCTATCGAAGGAAATGTATTTCCTAAATAGACCTATTATTAGGCTATAGTTTACTACATTGTCTAGAATTAGACCTAAATAATGATCACCCATATTTCTCCATCTGAAAATCTTCACATTCCTAAAAGGTATGCTATAAAAATAGTTCAAGAGAAAGTGCAAGTCTCTCCAACTCTGATCTCTTCAAGCTAGCATATTGGCTGATATAGCCCAGTAATACCATGTAAGGGCCATGTGAGAATCTCTGGTAATTTAACCTATTTCTTATTTTTTTTTTGTGCATTTGATATTGCCTATAGGGAACCAAATTGCTGGGACCATGGCTGGCAAGTTATCTGCGTCACATACGCCTAAAATAACATTGTGGGACTGCTGTTGGGTTCGGGACCAGTTCTTGCTGTAGCGTGTGGGAGACGGGAGCGGGATGAAGAAATCGGTCCTGCACAGACCTTACTGTGCCTGTCACTTTGGAGCAGTTAATTACTGTGTCAGTGTGAAAAGTAGGTAATTAGCTAGGGAAACTGACAAATCAATAACGTTACACTGATATAACAACTAATGTTGCAACTCACATTGCACTGAACATTTTTCAGAACACCAATCTTCATTCGTTTGGCCGATGGCAACATCGTTTGATTCAGGTCTAGTTTGATTGAGGCAAAAATAATAGCCAACTTTTGGCCAGCTCTCTCTCTAACGGTTCATCAACTGGCGAAAGCTTGGCAATTTCATTTACTTCTGAAACGTGTGTCAAAACAAAGGCTACAACACATTTCCATACAAACAACTGCTGCTAGATAGTAAAAATAGCCACCTCATATCGCTATCTGACAGATAACTAGAGGCTAGAGTTGACCTGGGGTTGGGGGTGTAACTTGCACCCCTGACATATTCTACATATAACATATTCTACTTATAACACAACGTATTCTACATGTAACTTATTCTACATTTAACATATAATATATTCTACATATTATCATATTCTACATATAACATAACATATAACATATGTTATATAACATATAACATATATAACATATCATATTCTACATATAACATATTCTACATATAACATATTATCATATTCTACATATAACATATGCTGCATATGATCATATCCTACATACAAACATAGTGACCCATATTCTACATATAAAAATATCATATTCTACATATAATATCATATTCTACATATACATATTCTACATATAAAAACATATCATATTCTACGTATAACATATTTTACAAATAACATATCATATTCTACATACAACATATGACCATATTCTACATAATAAAATATCATATTCTACATATACCATATTTATCATATTTCTACATATAACATATTCATACATTGATCATATTCTACATATAACATATTCTCATATTCTACATATAAACAATTTTACATATTCTCATATTCTACATATAACATATTCTACAATATACATATTCTACAATATAACATATTCTCATATTCTACATATTGTCATATTCTACATATAATCATATTCTACATATAACATATGATCATCTTCTACATATAACATATTTCTACACATAACATTATTCTACAATAACATATTGAACATATTCTACATATTGTTACATACATATCTACATTATAACATATTCTACATATAACATATGATCTATCGTCTACATATAACATATTCTAACATATAACATATGCATTCATATTCTACATATAACATATTCTCATAATCTACATATAACATATTCTACATATGACATATTATCATATTCTACATATATGATATTCTACATTTACATTTACATTT
>NC_036875.1:38437632-38451199 GCF_002910315.2 Salvelinus sp. IW2-2015 | reverse complement strand
TGTGTGTGTGTGTGTGTGTGTGTGTGTGTGTGTGTGTGTGTGTGTGTGTGTGTGTGTGTGTGTTTGACAATGCCCTTCACTGGCTGCGCCCGGAGCTAATGTTGAGACAACGAGAATGCTCTCCTCCATCTCCTCTTCTCACTTATGTTTAAGAGTCTGTTTGTCTTTTTTTACTGACGGTCATTCAATCAGTCCAGGCACATTAAATCATTAGATCCTCACTGTGTTAGCTGGCTGTTCTGTTCAAAATACCTTTAGGAGATTATCAATGCTCAGTTAATTCTGAACACATGACTTACTGTAGCTGGCTTGATACCACTCACCCTGGGCTGTTTTTCCACTGAGCAGTAWAGTGTATATGTCTCAGTTGGCAGAGGACCCCTGTCCTGTCTGGCTCAGTCTGTTTGAAGTCTGCAGTGTATTCCTCTCCTCTCTGGCTGTCGCAGATCAGGCAGGGCCAGACTGAGACAGAGAGACACTTTATGGTATTGAACGGTTCCGTCTCCAGCTCTGAAGTAGTCACTGGGTCACAGAAAGAGAGGGCTTCCCTCTTTTATTGCTAGTGTTGTACCCCGATATGGGACAGTATGCTAGGTTCATGTGAAAAAAACTGTAAGGTTGGGCAAGTACACAATACTGTAGGAGTAAATCCTTTAAAGTAGCACAGGTTAGCACATTTCTGTTTTCTGCTCCTTGTCATGTTTTTCTATGAATGCATTGGGTGTAGAAATGATTAGTTATTTCACTGAAAATTAATCCTATCCCTAAGTAACGCTCAAGGGACAATCCTCTTCCCTCACCCACAACTACAACCGTGCCAAATGGGAGGTTCTGGTGCTCCCATGAAAACGTGTTTCTCCTCTGAATGCCACGTTGCTCCCCAAACAGAGGCCCATCTGCAGACAAAAGTTCACTTTAAAACACAGGGGTGGGACGACAGAGCCACGATTGAGGAGCCAATCAACTCTGACACTACATCCTTTGGGTGCCAATGAGATGAAAGCACTATTATTGAGTTTTGACATGGGGAGGCATTGACCGTGGCTGAATGGAAGCCCCCCATTTGACCTGACAGGCTGTTAGAACTTCAGAGTTATCACACCAAGGATTAGAACCGGGTATGAATGTCATGGTTGATGTACTCTGACTGAGGGTTCCTACTAATGGCTATCTTCTGCCTGTGGGCTGAAGAGGTGGGTGGGTTTAGGTTCCATCACACAAATGAAATGTTACAAGACTCCCACATTGATGGTGCCTGTGCGTTATATGCAATCTTAACGAGGACGTTGGTATTTCAATCTGCACTAGAGAGGGGAACCGCGGTTGGTGGCGATTGGTGCCGTTTAAGACGAGGAAGGACTTTTTTTTTTCTATTACAGCATATTGGATGACTGTCATTCATATTCCATTCACCCAGCTCAATGTAACATAGAAAGGTTCAGGGTACTACATGATACTAAAATTTTTCCTTTCAAGGGGTTGCTACTCCATAGCCTATAAATTAAAGTTTACAACGTAGGTGCACAGGTCGAGAGAAATTAGAGTAATCAAGGTGATAGACATTGACACATTTAATACCACCTTGGACACTCTTGCCTGCATCTAGCTGATCTAGGGTGTAATCATTAGTCCAACAGTTGCAAACAAGAGATTCTATTGGACAAGTTCAGGTGTTCATCCTCGTTTCGTTCAATTTGCTTCCGTTTAAAACAGGATCGTCGGAATGAATACACCCCTGATCACACGCAAACACATTTCACTTTCATAGCAGCCACATACAATCGGCATGATCCCTTTGATCATTGTGTTCCTTCTAGCATAGACACGCTCTCCTCCTCTCACAGTTTCTCTACACTTGTGGACTTCAATGCACAACACAACAGCTATCTGTGACCAGGTGAAAAAACCTTTCCAAGGCAAACTTTCATATCAAAACCGCAAACCGCTACACACGTCCTACATTGTTGTCACCATATTAATGTCATAGTCAACATAGCTACTAGAACTAACGCATTAGTAAACCCGTTACAATCATACAGTACAGTGTACAGTCAGTAAGCAGTTTAGCAGTTACACCGGCAGACACCGGTGGGAATAAATAATAAAACCAAAAGCTTACCTTGACTTGGAAGAGTTCCAGTGTTGAATAGCCATAGCCAGCTAGCTAACATAGCATCACTTACTGTTTGAGCCGGGTGTTTGAGTAGGCTAAACTAGCTAGCTGCATTCGCTAGCTAAGTACACACACATAGCTATCGCTATCTCTCTCTCTCTTATGCTTCTCCTTCATTTTTGAAGAAACTAATTTGTAACAAAAAAGTCAACTGTTGTCTTCTCTCTCTTTGAGTCAAACACTCACCACATTTGATYTACTGCAGTGCTAGCTAGCTGTAGCTTATGCTTTCAGTACTAGATTACAATACATTCAATACAGAATTCACAACACACAAAGTGTGTGCCTTCAGGCACATACTCCACTACAAGAACAATCAAGAAAACAAGAACCTCGCACAATGCACAGACTTGAAACAGAAACAATGACGCCTGGAGAAGGAACCAAAGGGAGTGACATACTGTATATAGGACAGGTAATCAAGTAAGTGATGGAGTCCAGGTGAGTCTGACGATGCACATGTGAGTGTAACGATGGTGACAGGTGTGAGCCATAACGAGCAGCCTGGTGACCTAGAGGCCGGAGAAGGAGCACACGTGACAGCCGCAGGAAGCTGACCAAAATGATGATCCCGGGGAACAGAAGCGGACCGGTCACCTCTGCAGAGGCGTGGGAACCTGTCACCGGCTAGGAAGCAGGAAACTTCCGCCGGCTGGGAAGCGGGAACCTGACAGACTGGATGAGGTGAGCCTGGCGATCCGGTTGAGGCATGAGAGCCTGTAGAGAGCCGGACCCAACGTCATTCCCACCTAACCAAAAACACTCCCTGATCCTTCCTTTAGGTTAGGTATCATTCTGTAACGATGTGCACTGAGAGTTGGGAAGCAAGTTCAGGGAGTGAGTGTTTTAATAAAAATAAACAGAACATAATACAAACCAAGAACCTGGAACAGTACAGACATGAAACAGAAACAATGACACCTGGAGAAGGAACCAAAGGGAGTGACATATATATGGCAAGCAATCAAGTAAGTGTTGGAGTCCAGGTGAGTCTGACGTTGCGCAGGTGCGCGTAACGATGGTGACAGGTGTGCGCCATAACGAGCAGCCTGGTGAACTAGAGGCCGGAGAGGGAACACATGTGACAGCATCTTGATGAGAGCTAGTCAATATTTTAATCACCCAGAAAATATACTTCTCTGTTGATATCACATACATTATCAAGCATTTCACACATATTATCCAGATACTGACTGTTAGCACAGATGAACCTGTAGCCATATTACTTCAACAGTATTTAACATTAGATCGTCTCTAAGCTTTACAGGAATGTGGTTCTTTATATAGACCGCAACACCGCCCCGTTGGCATTTCTGTGTTTTCGGTAAATGTTATGACCATGTATTGCTACAACTGTATCATCAAAGATATTATCAAAGTGAGTTTCAGAGATAGTCAGAATATGGATGTAATCTGTTACAAGCAAGTTATTGACTTCATGGACCTTGTTTCTCAGGCTGCATATGTTAATATGGGCTATTTTTAGCACTTTTCTGGGTTGCTTGATTGTTTTTAATGGTTTACTGGGAAGCTTATCAGTAGAAGACTTGACAGTGCAGGGTGAGCTGCACAAAGTGGTCTTCCTAATAGGGCACACCGCCTCAGTGCTAACAGTGTAACTCTGGTTCATAGTCTCATGATTACTGCACTCAATAGCTGTAGGATTAACAAAGGTATTCAGGGCTAAGTCAATGTTCCCAGAGGAGGACGGAAACTAGCTGTCCTCCGGCTACACCATCATGCTACCGGCAGAGTGCTGTTGAGGCTATTGCAGACCTTCGTTGCAAAACCGTGTGTTTTAATCAATTATTTTGTGACGTGAATATTTAGTATAGATTTATCTAAAAAGGATAACTTTTTTAATGTTCACTTTTTATTTTCTCTGTAGTTCACTGAGGAGGATGGTCCTCCCCTTCCACGTCTCAGGAGCCTCCACTGGTTCAAACTGACTGTCAATGATCTGACACCTGCCTGCATGATCTTTCCCCGTATTATTAGTCATTGCTTTAATTGTTAAAATGTGACACTGTTCTACAAAATCAGCTTTTGTCTAACATTATTATAAAAGAACTGCCATCTCAGAGGCAGTTCCATATCCTTATGACTTTATGATGTATATCCAGGTAATGTACCATACACGTTGAGAGCAAAGCCGCAAGCACATTAGTTTTAATTGTCTTGGACTTAATCATTAGAGTGTGACAGAATTCAGACTAATCTGCACACCTGGTTCTGATTGTCTGTCTGTCTCCTCTGAGCACCACTCGGCCTCTGTATCGGTGCTTCTGATTGTCTGTCTGTCTCATCTGTATCGCTGGCGCTAGAGAGAAAACAAAGCTGACAAACCGGTGACAGGATCTGTAAGTAGCTAAAGCTCAATTACCCTACGGAGGCAATCAGTAGCTGATATAGTATGCTCCTGTCTACCACAGACAGATGCCTGCTCCCTGTCTACCACAGCCAGGTGCTTACTCCTGTCTACCACAGCCAGATGCCTACTCCTGTCTACCACAGACAGATGCCTGCTCCTGTCTACCACAGCCAGTGCCTGCTCCTGTCTACCACAGCCAGTGCCTGCTCCTGTCTACCACAGCCAGGTGCCTGCTCCTGTCTACCACAGCCAGGTGCTTACTCCTGTCTACCACAGCCGATGCTTACTCCTGTCTACCACAGCCAGATTGCCGCTCTGTCTACCACAGCCAGATGCCTGCTCCTGTCTACCACAGCCAGGTGCTACTCCTGTCTACCACAGCCAGATGCCCTGCTCCTGTCTACCACAGCCAGATGCTTACTCCTGTCTACCACAGCCAGATGCCTGCTCCTGTCTACCACAGCCAGTGCTTACTCCTGTCTACCACAGCCATGGCTTACTCCTGTCTACCACAGACAGAGTGCTTACTCCTGTCTACCACAGCCAGGTGCTTACTCCTGTCTACACAGCCAGGTGCTTACTCCTGTCTACCACAGAACAGCGTGCTTATCCTGTTACCACAAGCCAGGCTGCTACTCCTGTCTACCACAGCCAGGTGCTTACTCCTGTCTACCACAGCCAGTGCCTACTCCTGTCTACCACAGCCAGGTGCTTACTCCTGTCTACCACAGCCAGGTGCCTCTCCTGTCTACCACAGCCAGGTGCTTACTCCTGTTTACCACAGCCAGATGCTTACTCCTGTCTACCACAGCCAGGTGCTTACTCCTGTCTACCACAGCCAGGTGCTTACTCCTGTCTACCAACAGCCAGTGCTTACTCCTGTCTACCACAGCCAGATGCCTTACTCCTGTCTACCACAGCCAGAGTGCTTACTCCTGTCTACCACAGCCAGATGCTTACTCCTGTCTACCACAGCCAGTGCTTACTCCTGTCTACCACAGCCAGATGCCTGCTCCTGTCTACCACAGCCAGATGCTTACTCCTGTCTACCACAGCCAGATGCCTGATCCTGTCTACCACCGCCAGATGCTTACTCCTGTCTACCACAGCCAGATGCCTGCTCCTGTCTACCACAGCCAGATGCTTACTCCTGTCTACCACAGCCGGATGTCTATGAAGGCTGATGGATGGGAATGTGTCCCTTATATTTCACCAGTGCATTGATTAGACATTTTAAAAAGAATAGCCTTTGTTAAGTTCATGAAGTTCCTGATATACTGTAAGTGGAAGCAGACGCGTCATTCTAAAACGGAGAGGTAGTGCTCTCCCTACAGAGTGTGCACCTAAACTCCAATAAGGGAGTGAACTTTATTTATAATAAGGGTTAGATGGAGAAAACTGGACTTCTCTGAAATTAAAATGGATTACTCTCCCTTCAGCAAAATATATTTTACCTAAACCCTCCCTGAACGCTTGAAAAAATTAAAAGTGACCCCTCCCTATACCCAAAATAATAACGAAAACAAAGTGGATAGCAGAGACCAGAGCCTTAGATACGCAGTTATAGAAACTGTTCTTCATCCTGTTAGCATTAGATGGCAACGTGGGAATTTTGATAGTGCACAGGGCTGCGGGTTCTCAGACCACCGTGGAGAAGAGTAGGGGTGGAAAAACTCCTTTATAGACTCATGCAATGCTTTTACTATCATCGTATCTGCAGGTCCAAGACATAATAGCTTTTCATAGATATTTCATGCAATTCTATGTAATTTTACATATTAGCGTAATCAATTTTTTATACCACACAAATAACTAACCTCCAAACGAGCTTCAATGCCATACAACACTCCTTCCGTGGCCTCCAACTGCTCWTAAACGCTAGTAAAACCAAATGCATGCTTTTCAACCGTTCGCTGCCTGCACCCGACCGCCCGACTAGCATCACTACTCATGACGGTTCTGACCTAGAATATGTGGACAACTACAAATATATATTAAACATCTCCAATCCAAAATCAAATCTAGAATCGGCTTTCTATTTCGCAACAAAGCCTCCTTCACTCACGCCGCCAAACTTACCCTAGTAAAACTGACTATCCTACCGATCCTCGACATTGGCGATGTCATCTACAAAATAGCTTCCAATACTCTACTCAGCAAACTGGATGCAGTCTATCACAGTGCCATCAGTTTTGTTACCAAATCACCTTATACCACCCACCACTGCGACCTGTATGCTCTAGTCGGCTGGCCCTCGCTACATATTCGTCGCCAGACCCACTGGCTCCAGGTCATTTATACGTTTCTGCTAGGTAAAGCTCCGCCTTATCTCAGCTCACTGGTCACGATAACAACACCCACCTGTAGCATGCGCTCCAGCAGGTATATCTCACTGAGCATCCCCAAAACCAACACCTCCGTTGGCCGCCTTTCCTTCCAGTTCTCTGCTGCCAGTGACTGGAACGAATTGCAGAAATCGCTGAAGCTGGAGACTTATATTTCCCTCAATAACTTTAAACATCAGCTATCTGAGCAGCTAACCGATCGCTGCAGCTGTACATAGGCCATCTGTAAATAGCCCACCCAATCTACCTACCTCATCCCCATATTGTTTTAATTTACTTTTCTGCTCTTTTGCACACCAGTATCTCTAACTGTACATCATCATCTGCTCATTTATCACTCCAGTGTCAATCTGCTAAATTGTAATTACTTCGCTACTATGGCCTATTTATTGCCTACCTCCTCACACCATTTGCACACACTGTATATAGATTTTCTTTTTTTCTATTGTGACTGTACGCTTGTTTATTCCATGTGTAACTCTGTGTTGTTGTTTGTGTCACACTGCTTTGCTTTATCTTGGCCAGGTAGCAGTTGTAAATGAGAACTTGTTCTCAACTAGCTTACCTGGTTAAATAAAGTTGAAATATTTTTTATAATTTTCTTTTAAAATCTGATAATTTCTACAATGCCAAATAAGTGTCTTGTTTGTTTGATAAAGTCTACACTTGTTCTATTCGGCGCATGTGACAAATACAATTTTATTTAACTTGTTTGCAAATAATTAAATCTGAGAGGTCATTAGGAATCTGAGCATGGTACTTTCAAAAATTACCTACAGAGAAAAATGTAAGCTTTATCTGCTGGCTACTCTTCTTCTGAGGCTTACACAACGAGAGAAGGTCACAAGTATTTCCCTAAAAGCTGTCTAGGTTTAAACATCTTCTATGGTACAGAAAGTGAATTGATAGTGCCAAAATTAGATTACTTCCCAAGCACAGTCAGCCTCTAAATGTCAAAGAAACAAAACAATGATATGATATTTTACAGCTTGTTTCTAGCATAAAGCATTGCTGACCAAAGCGCTGTTATAGATCACTTTATATAATCTGTTATACTTCAAAGTCTTAAGCTAACATTTTCTCTAATAAAAGGTAGGCATATGGCATACCCAATCATACCCCTCAATTTGAGTCTTGGTTTTAACTTGACAGCCCTTCCCCGACATGGAGGTAGGCTATTTAAAGAGTGCATGGTTGGTGGAGAAATTGACTGACAAAATCTATGGATATAGCAGCCTATGGCCTAATTGAATCTGGCCTACCTCTTATTTCTTAGAAAGGAAGAAATAGACTCCAACACAAAGCCCTCTTGTTGTTAGTAAAGTCTAATTAAAATGAAGATGGTTCAAATGAATTCTGCCTACTTGAATTTTCCTACTTTCAGCACCGTGAGCTGTTCATTTCCAATTGATTGTGTTGCAACTGCTGCTTCAAGTTTCAGCACCACAATGTAAGTTACTCAAATCTGGCTTATTGTGAGGTCAATAAAATACATCATGGACAAATAAACATATTGTTTTTAATCAAATCTATTATAGTAGTAGCAAGCTATCAAAGTTGATATCCGGTCCTCCTCATCTTCGAATCCCTCCTTTTCAAACTGAACCGAACATAGTCTATAAACTAGTCCGCATGCAAGATGGTGAATTTTTTTGATTAGAAACATTTGACTCTCCTCCTGAAATGCCACTGTAGCCCTACAAAGCACAACCATTGGTTAAGCAGCACACAAAAAAGGTTTTGATCAGCAAGAGCAGAGCAGGCCGGGGTTCAGGGTTAGAATATCCATTGCACAGCCTCCCGAGTGGCGCAGCGGTCTAAGGCACTGCATCACAGTGCTTGAGGCATCACTACAGCCCCGGGTTTGATCCCAGGCTGTGTCACAATCGGCCGTGACCGGGAGACCCATGAGGCGGTGCACAATTTGGCCCAGCGTCATTCGGGTTAGCGGAGGGTTTGGCCGGCCTTGGATTTCCTTGTCCCATCACGCTCTAGAGACGCCTGCAAGTTGACTTCGGTTGTATGGTGTTTCCTTCGACACATTGGTGCTTCTGGGTTAACTGAGCAGTGTGTCAAGAAGCAGTGTGGCTTGACAGCGTTATGTTTCAGAACTTTGCTCTGTGCTTCTCTGAGCATGCACTTCATAGCCTATAGTCTATAGGCTATGGATCATTTGATTAATACCACACTAGATAGTCTATAGGTGCACTTTATATTGCGTGAATCAGATGATATATAGTCTAGTAAGCAACTCAATCCTAAACACTTTGAAATATTTAAATTTCATCAAATTACAATTAAAAACAAATGACATGACCCTCCCCTGGACTAGGTTTAAACAATACTAAACCCTCCCCTGGACTGAAATTGAAAAACCATGACCCTCCACTATTTTCCTCCAGGTAACCATTCTGTGAATTTCGATGCGTACCTAAGGCACAAAGCTTAACAAAAGTGCATATTTCTCACTGAAGAATAGGCCCTCGAAAGTTACTTATGCTTAACTTATGGTTTATATTGGTATCAGGAATGTTCAACCCGACAGCACTCTAGCAATAGAAAAAGAGCATGCAGTCATATCACATGGGCCCAGTTCACGGCACCCTGTGGGGTGAGTAGCTGTGAATTCTGCCTGGGTCCTCCCTGTTTCTTTGCTCTGGAGTGAAATGACAAAGTCAGCGCCACTGCATGGAGCTGCCCGGAGGGGAGGGCTGCAGTCACTCTGATGGATGGGGAGAAAAGCAGGGAGCATAACTGACGAGACTGGGGATCACATTTCTCCATACGTCTTCAACAGGGTAAATATGATGAATATGTATCCATCCCACGGCACTGGCCAAGCCCTGGCCCAGCTCCACTGCCAACCCTGAATACCATGGCCTCTACACCCAGGGGGATCGCCACATAGACACTTGCACTGGGAGGCACAGATACACATAGAGACAGTATTGTAATTCTAAATCATTAAATGCCCAAAAAAGAAACAAAAATAGCTTCTAATCAAGAGAAATTTCTCAAGCACGGATTTTGCTAAGATTGCCTGGGAGTGGTCTGAGTGGGGAGGGGAAATCTGTAAACTAGTTGTTATTGGCAGAGAGGTTAAGAACTCTCTTTATTATTAGTTTATTAACTAATTTACCATCTGGTGATGTCACCAGACAGGCCAAAACTCCATCCCACCGAAACAGGTTGAAATTTCAGGCGGACTTTTCAAACAGCTCTTACACTAAAAGGGCATTACCATAATCTTCCCAGTTTCACTATTCCAACCGTATAGTGTGGAAATAAGAAAATCACGTTTTTGACTGCACTGGGCTCTTCACACTCTTTTTGTACTGGTCTGACAATGCACATCTCCGTTTGTTTTAAAAGTGGAAAATATAAATGGAGATACTGATAATTTTACCTCGGCTTGAACCAATATGAAATCTACATATTGATGTTATAACATAATCAGGATAAGTAGAACACTACAATTCTATACATACTATAAAAATGCAAGGGAATAGGGAAATTGCAATTTACTGTATTTTATAAACCATATCACTGGTAACAAATTCCCTGCATGCATTCAGTTACAGTCCCTTTAGAGAGCCAGTCTGCAAAACTTCATCAATATTTAACAATCAGTGTTGTGAAATGTATGTTCAATGTAAAAAACAATAATAGATTTTACGCCCTGCCACTCTGGTATGTATATTAATGTACAGCCATTTCTACTTCACCCACTGTAGCTACATTATACTGGATACTACTCTACTCTGTTTTATTTTCCATTCTGTTTGTTGACCACAATACTGCTGTGTATTACTGTACTGTCTGAATCCATACTGTACATCAATCATGCAATATGTTTTATCCACAGGAGCCATCCTGTTTTCAATGGTGTGGCTTCAATGATTCATATGTTTATTCAATAATGTCCCGTGTCTATGACAGCTTTCAATTGAAGATCATACAATAGATCAGATTCTCAGGTCATAACACAATGAGGTTATTTAACTCTTTTTATAGAGCGAATAGAGAAACGGTGGAGTCTCACTGCATACACCTGTCAATCAAACCTTATACAGCCAACGCCATGACGACAGGTTCAGACAGTTACTCAATAAAGCGGTCATGTGACCTGTCAAGGGATATGCCATGGGTGACAGGGTGGTAATATCAGTGTTGAGAGAGGTAGAAAGCTGGTTACAGCCTCCAAGGGGGCAAGAGAACAGAAAGCAGGTAGTCTACACGAACATACAGTAATGTGCATGTGTTGTCGGCACTGGTTGGAGCTAAAACAAGTTAATAAAGTATTGTTTTTACCAAAAAATACATTGAACTGAGTGATAACACAATACACAAAAACAAAACAATAAATGGTCACTTTTTCTTCTTCCAAATTCAGACCTGAAGTGGCCCACTAGTCTTCCTCTTAGACTTGAAGTGGCCCACTAGTCTTCAGATGCATTGCACAGTAAGCTCTCACTGTCAAGGAGATTTGTCATAATACCCTGCTGGGCCCGATCCATTCAGTTGTCATAATACCCTGCTGGGCCAGATCAATTCAGCTGTCATAATACCCTGCTGGGCCAGATCCATTCAGCTGTCATAATACCCTGCTGGGCCAAATCCATTCAGCTGTCATAATACCCTGCTGGGCCAGATCCATTCAGCTGTCATAATACCCTGCTGGGCCACAAATCCATCAGCTGTCATAATACCCTTGCGTGGGCCAGATCCATTAGCTGTCATAATTACCCTGCTGGACAGATCCATTCAGTTGGTCATAATACCCTGCTGGGCCAGATCCATTCAGCTGTCATAATACCCTGCTAGGCCAAATCCATTCAGTGTCATAATACCCTGCTGGGCCCGATCCATTCAGTTGTCATAAATACCCTGCTGGCCAAATCCATTCAGCTGTCATAATACCCTGCTGGGCCAATCATTCAGGTTCTGTCGATATACCCTGCTGCGGCCAAGATCCATTCAGCTTGTCATAATACCCTGCGGGTGCAATCCCTTCAGCTGTCATAATACCCTCTGGGAAATCCATTCAGTGTGGTCGTAATACCCTGCTGGGCAATGAGCCATTCGCTTCATTAATCGTTACCCTGCTGGGTCAGATCGATACAGTCTGTCATAATACCCTCTTGCCTGTGGGTCAGATCCATTCAGCTGTCAGTAATACCCTGCTGGGCCAGATCCATTCAGCTGTCATAATACGCTGCTGGGGCCAGATCCATTCACTGTCAAATTACCCTGCTGGGTCAGATCCATTCAGTTGTCATAATACCCTGCTGGGCAGATCCATCAGCTGTCATAATACCGCTGGGCCCGATCATTCAGTTGTCGTAATACCCTGCTGGGACAGATCCATTCAGCTGTCATAATACCCTGCTGGGTCAGATCCATTCAGTTGTCCATAATACCCCTGCTGGACAGACCATTCAGCTGTCATAATACCCTGCTGGGCCAGATCCATTCAGTTGTCTAATTACCTGCGTGGGTCAGATCCATTCAGCTGTCATAATACCCTGCTGGGACAGATCCATTCAGTTGTCATAATACCCTGCTGGGTCAGATTCCATCAGTTATCATAATACCCTGCTGGGTCAGATCCATTCAGTTATCATAATACCCTGCTGGGACAGATCCATTCAGTTTGTCATAATACCCCTGCTGGGACAGATCCATTCAGCTGTCATAATACCCTGTTGGGCCAGATCCATCATCTGTCATAATACCCCTGCTGGGCCAGATCATTCAGCTGTCATAAACCTGCGGCAATCATTCAGTTGTCATAATACCCTGCTGGGCCAGATCCATTCAGCTGTCATAATACCCTGCTGGCGCAGATCCACTTCAGCTGTCATAATTACCCTGCTGGGACAGATCCATTCAGTTGTCATAATACCCTGCTGGGCCAGATCCATTCAGCTGTCAAATACCACTGCTGGCCAGATCCATTCAGTTGTCATAATACCCTGCTGGGTTGAATCCATTCAGGTTGTCGTAATACCCTGCTGGGTCAGATCCATTCAGCTGTCGTAATACCCTGCTGGGCCAAATCCATTCAGCTGTCAAATACCCTGCTGTGTCAGATCCATTCAGTTGTTCACAATACCCTGCTGGGTCAGATCCATTCAGCTTCATAATACCCTGCTGGCCAGAATCAATCAGCTGTCATAATACCCTGCTGGCCAGATCCATTCACTGTCATAATACCCTCTGGGCAATCCATTCGCTGTCATAATACCCTGCTGGCCAATCCATTCAGTGTCATAATCCCTGCTGGCCAAATCCATTCACTGTCATAATACCCTGCTGGGCCAATCCAGTCATTCAGCGTCATTACCCTGCGGCCAAATCATTCACGTCATAATACCCTGGTGGCCAGATCCATTCAGCTGTCATAATACCCTGCTGGGACAGATCCATTCAGTTGTCATAATACCCTGCTGGGCCAGATCCATTCAGCTGTCATAATACCCTGCGGGCAATCCATTCATCGTAAACCCTGCTGGGCCATACATCAGTTGTATAATACCCTGCGGGCCAAATCCATTCAGCTGTCATAATACCCTGCTGGGCCAAATCCATTCAGTTGTCGTAACCTGCTGCCATGATCCATTCAGTCTTCATAATACCCTGCGGGCCAATCCTTCAGTGCTCATAATACCCTGCTGG
>NC_036875.1:38433150-38437532 GCF_002910315.2 Salvelinus sp. IW2-2015 | reverse complement strand
GTGAGGTCTCCTGTCCCACTCTGACAGCAGCAGCCTGGGGAGCAGCAGAGGAATCAATCCTCCCTCCAACTCACTCCTGATCCTTTGTCTTTCTCTCACTTTAACTTTGTTCCCCAGCTCTCCTCTCCATTCCTCCCTCCTTCACCTCTCCTCTCCCCTCCCCTCTGCTCTCCTCTCTTCTCCCTCCTCCACCTCTCCCCTCCCCTCTGCTCTCCTCTCTTCTCCCTCCTCTCCCCTCTCCTCTCCCTGTATGTGCTGTTCATCTGGCCTTGTCCGATGTGATTTATCCCATTACAAACACTACTCCACTCCCAGCTCCCAGCAGCCTAAATACCTGCCCTGCAAAGGTCATCGCCTCTGCCAATACTCCCGTTGTCCTGCCCATGTTATGAGCTGATCGATGTGTGTGTGTGCCTGGCCTTTTCCAGCATTCCTTCACACATAGACACTCTCTTTACAGAGCAAGGCTACAGGAGTCACCCTGAGTTATTTGGTCGTAGCTCTCAGCCTCAAGAGGGGGGAAACCAACGGTGATCACGATGACCTCAGCAGTACACAGTTCACAGAGCTGGGTTGAATAGGACGTCGTAATGAATATGGAATAGGATGAATATGTATGAACTTTCCAATTTGTAAGTCGCTCTGGATAAGAGCGTCAGCTAAATGACTTAAAATGTAAAAATGTAAAATGTAATGGAGGTCAGGGTCAACGAGGGGTCAAGAGGGTCACAAACAAGCTGAGGAGAGGCCAACTTTCTGTTGGGAAGGCTTTGGTACCTTCACAATACTTGGTGATCTCAGACTAAGACTATTTCCTGTTGTTAACACTGGGAACTGTGAGCTGTCGCATATTTTAGGCCACACTTTTGTGGAGAGGCACGATATTCTTGTTAAGCTTGAGCTGTATTGAATGTTTGAAACCCTCCAGGAACTGAACTCCTCATCTAATTTACAATAAAGGTATTCTATTCTATTCTATACATATTTAAATCCATGGACATAACTGATATAAATAACTGATGATAAATGATGTCACAGTATCAGTGGTGTAAAGTACTTAAGTAAATATATGTTGAAGTACTACTTAAGTCGTTTTTTGGMGTATCTGTACTTGACTTTTCTATTTATATTTATGACAACCTTTACTCCACTACATAAGAAAATATGTACTTTTACTCCCATACAAAAGTACTCGTTACATTTCYAATGCTCAGACAGGACAGCAATATGGTCAAATTCACACACCTATCAATATGACGCGTTGTAATCCCTACTGCSTCTGATCAGGAGACTCATTATGTCTGAGTGTTGGAGAGTGCCCGTCTGTCCGTAAATATAAAAAACAACCTGTGTTGTCTGGTTTGCWTAATATAAGGAATTTTATGTATAGCATTTACTTTTTTAGTATGACAATTCAGTACTTTTTCCACCACTGTACTWAAGTACATTAAAATCAGATTGTCACAACTTCTYCCGAAGTTGGTCCCTCTCCTTGTTCGGGCGGCGTTCGGCAGTCGACGTCACCGACCTTCTAGCCATCGCCGATCCACTTTTCATTTTCCATTGGTTTTGTCTTGTCTTCCATCACACCTGGTTCCAATTCCATCAATTAKATGTTGTGTATTTAACCCTCTGTTCCCCCCATGTCCTTGTCCYTAATTGTTTCTTGTAGTGCTTGTCCACGGTATGCTGGTTATTACCGTGTTTTGTTTGACCCATTTATTGTATTGTTCTGTTGACGGTGGTTTATGTTTATTAAACAACACTTAAAACAACACTTTAAGACTTTTACTCAAGAATATTTTACTGGGAGACATTCACTTTGACTTGTGTTATCTTTACTTTTACTCAAGTATGACTATTGAGTACTTTTTCAACTACTGCAGTGAGAAATATCCCATCCAAGAGACCAGTCTAAGGGACTTTGGCTTCTGTCGTCGATGCTCTCTTCACAATAACACTGGTAACACTTTACCCTGCAGTTACAAAGCAGTTACTATGTAACGACATGTTAATAATAAAATGTTATTTCGGTGGTTACATAAGGTGTTACCATACACATATTTCTCCTTCCCCTCTCTATCCATTAGAGTACCATAATCCACCATAAAATCTATATAACAGCATGTTGGTTATTTTTACCCACATGCTGATGGCTTCACTCCAGACCATTAAACCAAACCCAGGCTAATTTAGGATCTCTCAGAAGAGAGATGTACAGGACGGCCACGGGCCAGACAGGATAGTGATGAGAATAAGGAACATGATGGATGTCAGAGACAACTTCATGTATTATACAGTTCAGCGATAAAATATTTTCTATATCACATGCCATACAAAATGACGTAGGAGTTCTGAATTCCATGCCATTCGCTGAGATCATCCGCGTAACTTTCAAGGGTATTTTATTAAGAATATGACTCTACATATCTGCATAACTTTTAAGCTATTTATTTAGAAATCCACATAACTGTCAAGTTATTTTGTCAATAATATTATTAAATCACTATGAATACTTCAATTCAGAATCGACATAACTTTTAAGCTATTTTATTTTAGATATCCACATAACTGTCAAGTTATTTTATCAACAGTACCTTCAGAAAGTATTCATACCCTTGACTTATTGCACATTTTGTTGTGTACAGCCTGAACTCAAAACAAATGAAAATATATTGGTCTCACCCATTTACCACAATACCCCATAATGAAATTATGTTTTTAGAAATTGTTGCAAATGTATTTTTAAGATTAAATACAGAAATATCTCATTTACACAAGTATTCACTCCCCTGAGTCAATACATGTTAGATTCACCTTTGGCAGTGTAACAGCTATGAATCTTTCTGGGTTAGTCTCTAAGAGCTTTGCACACTTGGATTATACAATATTTGCACAATATTCTTCAAGCTCAAACAAGTTGTTTGTTGATCATTGCTAGACAGCCATTTTCAAGTCTTGCCATAGATTTTCAAGCATATTTAAGTAAAAACGGTAACTAGGCCACTCTGGAACATTCAATGTCATCTTGGTAAGCAACTCCAGTGTATATTTGGCCTTGTGTTTTAGGTTATTGTCCTGCTGAAAGGTGGATTTGTCTCCCAGTGTCTGTTAAAAAGCAGACTGAACCAGGTTTTGTGCTTAGCTCTATTCTGTTTATTTTTATACTAAAAAACTCCCTAGTCCTTGCCGATGACAAGCATACCCATAACATGATGCAGCCAACACCATGAGGTGTTGTGTTGGATTTGCCCCAAACATAATGCTTTGTATTCAGGACATAAAATACATTTCTTTGCCACATTTTTTTGCAGTTTTACTTTAGTGCCTTATTGCAAACAGTATGAATGTTTTGAAATATTTTTTATTTTGTACAGGCTTCCTTCTTTTCACTTTGTCATTTAGGTTAATATTGTGGAGTAACTATAATGTTGTTGATCCATCCTCAGTTTTCTCCTATCACAACTGTTTTAATTCACCATTGGCCTCATGGTGTATCTCAGTAGTCTGACTGGGTGTATTGACGCACCATCCAAAGTGTAATTAATATCTTCACCATGCTCAAAGGGATATTCAAAGTTTGCCTTTTTTACCCATCTACCAATAGGTGCCTTTATTTGTGAGACATTGGAAAACCTTTCTGGTCTTTGTGGTTGAATCTGTGTTTGAAATTCACTGCTCGACTGAGGGACCTTACAGAGTGAGTCCATGCAATTTATTATGTGACTTGTTAAGCCCATTTGTACTCCTGAACTTATTCAGGCTCGCCATAACAAAAGGGGTGAATACTTATTGACTCAAGGCACTTCAACTTTTCATTTGTACATTTTTTTTAAATAACACAATTCCAATTTGGCATGATGGGGTGTTGTGTGTAGGTCAGTGACACAACATCTCTATCTTCAGGCTGTAACACAACAACATGTGGGAAAAGGGCTGTGAATACTATCCGAAGGCGCTGTAATTAAATGCACTATGAATACATCTATTCAGTGGGTGTTACATCCTGATGAGCTACTAAAGAACCAGATACAGCAGCTGTAGTGGAATGGAACAGGGCTTCTCTGCTCCCGACAGTAGGGCTGCTAGGGATAGACTGCTACTGTCCCGTATTTGGTAGTGTACTCAAATCACAGCCACTGCAGCTGTATGATCCCAGGGCACATTCCCCTAAACCTTATAAACCCTTCTTATACAACGGCATTAGCAGAGAGAAGGAGAGAGAGAGCGCTGAGATGAGAAGAGATGAAAGAAGGGAACGAAGATTCCTATGATGAATAGAAATAGGCCTATTATGGTATTTGCGAGGACAATGACCTGCCTGCAGCTGAGGGTTTGCACTGACTCCAGGAAATGAAGTCGACATGTATGTATTGTGAGGA
>NC_036875.1:38394230-38431918 GCF_002910315.2 Salvelinus sp. IW2-2015 | reverse complement strand
AAAAAGAAGAAGAGATTTTCTTGGCCCTCTCTCATCACAGGCTTGCAGCAGCAGACACCCAGGAATGCTCCCACAAATGAACCTCAGAGACAACACGAGAACTACCTCCTGCGCTGTAATTCTAATCCCTGTATAGGAAAGAGAGAGAGGAAGAGAGGGGAAGAAGGGCAAAAGAGGGGGGAAGAAGAGAGAAAAGAGGGGGGGGGACGAGAATAGGTCGCCCTCAGGGTCCAGGCTCAGATCTATGAAGCCAGGTAAGTGAAGGTAGCTAGGATGCTGCATGGGGCTTCTAGGGAACCCATTATGAAGCCAGAAGCACATAGTCATGTCTAGTGAACACAGGGCCTACTGACTTTATCAAGGATAGGCCATCAGGCTGCATTCCCTGGAGGTAATGTTTTCAAATGTTTGGTACTATCTGTTCAACAGCCTCTTCCTCTTCTCTCTTCTCTGTCTCGAATGATATGGATGTGAATAAATATGAATAATATTTGAATGCTAAAGCGAAGGATTTTTAGCCATATTGATCATATTCAGGAGAATGACATCACCATCCTAATACATGATGTGGTAATTAATAACTGACTGGAGATGACATCACATCCTAATACATGATGTTGTAAATTAACTAACTAGACTGGAGATGACATCAACCAATCCTAATACATGATGTTTGTATTAACTAACCTAGACTGGAAAGATGACATCCACCATCTAACACATGATGTGGTATTAACTTAACTAGACTGGAGATGAACATCACCATCCCTAATACATGATGTGGTATTAACTACCTCGACGGAGATTGACATCACATCCTAATACATGATGGGGTATTAACTAACTAACTGGAGATGACATCACCATCCTAATACAATGATGTTGTAATTAAGTAAATAGACTGGAGATGACATCAACCATCCTATACATGAATGTTGTATTAAACTAAATAGACTGGAAGAATGACATCAACCATCCTAATACATTGATTTATATTAACTAACTAGACTGGAGATGACATCACCATCCTAATACATGATGTGGTATTAACTAACTTAGACTGAGATGACATCACCATTCCTAATACATGCATGGGGTATTAACTAACTAGACTGGAGATGACATCACCATCCTAATACATGATGGTTGTATTAACTAACTAGACTGTGAGATGACATCACATCCTAATACATGATGTGGTAATTAACTAACTAGACCAGAGATGACATCACCATCCCTAAATACAAATTATGTTGTATTAAAACTAACTAGACTTTGGAAGATTGCAATCAACGCATCCTAACACATGTGTGGTATTAAAACTAACTAGACTGGAGATGACATCAACCAATCCTAACAACATGATGTGGTTAACTAACTAAGACTGGAGATGACATCAACCATCCTAATACATCTCATCGTTGTAATTAAACGAACTAGACTTGGAAGATGACAATCACGCATCCTAATAATGATGTGGTATTAACTAACTAGATGGAGATGGACATCACCATCCTATACATGATGGTGTATTATACTAGACTGGAGATGGACATCAACCATCCTATATACATTATGTTTGTATTAACTAACTAGGACTGGAGATGACATCACCAATCCTAAATTACATGATGTTGTATTAACAAACGAGACTGGAGATGACATCACCATCCTAATACCATGATCGTGGTTATTAACTAACTATACCAGAAGATGACATCACCATCCTTAATACATTATGTTTGGTAATTAACTAACTAGAGCTGGGATGAACATCACCATCCTAATACATGATGGTTGTATTAACTAACTAGACTGGGAGCTGACATCACCATCCTAATCAAAAATTGATTTTGGGGGTTGGGGGGTAAATAAATTTAACTAACTAGACGGAGATGACATCACGCAATCCTAATACATTATGTTGTATTAACTAACTAGACCGAGATGACATGCACCATCCTAATACAATTATGTTGTATTAACTAACTAGACCGGAGATGAGCATCAACCATCCTAATACATGATGTTGTATTAACTAACTAGACTGGATGACAATCACGCATCCTAATACACATGATGTGGTATTACTAACTAGACTGGATGACATCACCATCTAACACCATGATGTGGTATTTAACTAACTTAGATTGGAGAGATTCATCACCATCCTAATACATGATGTGGTATTAACTAACTAGACTGGGAGAATGGACATCAACCCATCCTAAACATCATGATGTGGTATTAAAATAAACTAGACTGGAGATGACATCACCAAATCCTAAATACATGATGTGGTATTAACTAACTAGACTGTGAGAAATGACATCAACAATCCCTAAATGCATGATGTGGTATTAACTAACTAGATGGAGATTACCATGCACAATCCTAATGGCATGATGTGGTATTACTAACTAGACTGGAGATACATCAACGCATCCTAATACATGAAAGGGGTATACTAACTAGACTGGAGATGACATCACCATCCTAATACATGATGTTGGTATTAACTAACTAGACTGGAGATGGACATCACCATCCTAATACATGATGTGGGTATTAACTAACTAGATCGGAGATGAACATTCACCAATCCTAATACATGATGGGGTATTAACTAACTAGACTGGAATTAAAGCTACTGGGTCAGTTCTCTCAGAGTTTAACATCTCTGACACACATCCTAATCCTGATGTGGAATTAACTAACTAGACTGGAAGTAAAAGCTTACTGGGTCAGTTCTCTCAGAGTTAACACCTCTGACAATCACCAATCCTAATACAAGATGAGTGGTATTAAACTAACTAGAACTGGAAAGTTAAAGCTACTGGGTCAGTTTTTTCACTAGAGTTAACACCTCTGACAAGCCCTGGATTTCTACTGAACAGACTGTCTGTTTCACATGTCCTTCTCTTTGGAAAAAGTAGTGCCTCAATCATCAGCGCCGATTTAGGATTATCCAGCGATGAAATCTTTTTAGGAATCTCTCAGTGATAGAAAGGTTACAAAAGTTCCCAAATGAACATGAACAATTTTGAGCTGAACGTTTCTCGCTCATTTTAACCACACAGCCTCAGAACAACCCCAGACACGTGCAAAAAGAATCTCGCCCCGTTCCCCTGCAAACCCTTGGCCAGAACACACAACTCCGGAGGAGAAGAATGCAGCATTGAAAGCACCAAATTAGTAGGTTGGTACCAGGTCTAGAGAAATGAAGAATACCCTCCTGATAAACACCCCAGTTCACAAAACCCCTCCAAATCATCCATATAATATCAGCCAAATGAAGTACTGACAGACCACTACCTTCCTCCAGGAACCCTATAGGAGTATCCTTACCCTTGCCAGTGTGTGTCTGTTGAGGGGAACTATCAACTGGAGTTACAGAAGCTGTGATACAGACCCGCTGAACAGAAGTTAACAGCATGGACTAGGCTTTTATGTTCAGGTGGGTTGGAGCTACTGGGGAGGAGACTAGGCTTTTATGTTCAGGTGGGTGGAGCTACCTTTGGGAGGAGAACTAGGCTTTTTAATGTTCAGGTGGGTGGGGCTTCTGGGGGAGGAGCTAGGCTTTTCATGTTCAGGTGGGTTGGAGCTACTGGGGAGGAGACTAGGTTCTTATCGTGTTCAGGTGGGTGAGCTATCTGGGAGGAGGACAGGCTTTGGTATGTTCACGCTTGTGGGTGGAGCTATCTGGGGAGTGAGACTAGGCTTTTATTGCCAATCTGGTGGGTGGAGCTACTGGGTCAGGAGACCTAGTGCTTTGTTATGTGCGGATCGGGTGGAAGCTGCCTGCGGCAGGAGACTAGGCGTTTAGTCAGGTGGTGGAGCTACTTGGGGAGCTTGCGACTAGCTTATGTGCAGGTGGTGGAGCTACTGGGGAAGGAGACTTAGGCTTTATGTCATGTCTGTGGTCTTGGAGGCTAAGGGCGAGACTAGGTATGGCTCGTGGACTTGGGGATCTTTCGTCTCTATGTGCAGGTTACTAAATGCGTGCCTCTTCCAGGCCTCTATGTGCAGGTGGGTGGAGCTACTGGAGGAGACTAGGCTTTTCATGTCAGGTGGGTGGATGCTACTGGGCGAGGAGACTAAGGCTTTTATGTCAAGGTGGTGGAGCTACTGGGAGCGAGACTAGGCTTATGTTTGAGGTGGGTGGAGCTACTGGGGAGGAGACTAGGCTTTATGTTGCAGTAGTGGGTGGAAGTCTACTGGGAAGGAGACAGGCCTTTTTATGTTCAGGTGGGTGGAGCTACTGGGGAGGAACTAGGCTTTATGTTCAGTGTGGGTGGAAGCTACTGGGGAGGAGACTAGGCTTCTTAATGTTCAGGTGGTGGAGCTACTGGGGAGGAAGACTAGAGGCTTTTATGTGCAGTGGGTTGGAGCTACTGGGGAGGAGACGTAAGGCTTTTATGTGCAGGCTGGTCGGAGCTGCTGGGCAGAGACCTGGCGCTTATGTGGCGGTGGGGTGGCAGCCCACTGCTTGAGGAGCAGGCTTTTATGTTCAGCGCGTGGGTTGGAGCTACTCGGGGATGCGAGACTAGGCTTCTTATGTTCAGGTGGGTGGTCTAGTTACCTTGGGTAGGAGCACTGGTCTCTTATATTTCAGACGTGGGTGACCTACTGGGAGGAGACTAGGCGTTTTATGTTTAGCGTGGGTGGACTTGACTCGGGAGGAGACTAAGGCTTTTTATGTTCGCAGGCTGGGTGGATTGCTACACGTTGGAAGACGAGGCTTTTTTGCACGGTGGTGGGTGGCGCTAACTGGGGAGGAGACTAGGCTTTTCATGTGCAGTGTGGTTACCGCGAGGACTTACTTAGCGGCTGGGAGTACTAGACGCCGTGCTTCGTTTGTCAGGTGGTGGAGCTAACTGGGAGGGAGAACTAGGCCCTCTTTATGTGGTCAGGTGGGGGAGCTACTGGGGAGGAAACTAGGCTTATGCCCATTGGCGTCTACCTGTGGCAGCGGTAGGGTGGGTGGAGCTACTGGGGAAGGAGACGTTTTATGTGTGGAGGCTATGGGGAAACTTGGTTATGTGCAGGTGGGTGGAGCTACTGGGTGAGGAAGACCTAGGGCTTTTAATGTGGCAGGTGGTGGAGCTACTGGGAGGCAGATGAGGAAGCTCTTTATGCTGCAGCCGTGGTGTGGGAGCTACTTGGGGGAGGAGACTAGGCTTTCTTATGTTCACGAGGTTGCGTGGCAGCTACTGGGGAGGCAGACTAGACCGCTTTATGTTTCATCAGTTGTGGTGGTAGCTGACTGGGTGAAGCGAGACTGGCCTTTTATGTGCAGTGGGTGGAGCTACTGGGAGGAGACTAGGCTTTTATGTGCAGGTGGGTGGAGCTACTGGGAGAGGAGACTAGCTTTTTATGTGCAGGTGGGTGGAGCCTACTGGGATGAGACTTCGGCTTTTATGCAGGTGGGTGGAGTACTGAGGAGGAGACTAGGCTTTTTATTGTGCAGGTGGGTGGACGCTACTAGGGAGGAGCCTAGGCTTTTATGTGCAGGTGGTGGAGGCTACTGGGGAAGGAGGAACTAGGCTTTTAAGTGCAGGTGGGTGGAGCTATCTGGGGAGCGAGAATAGCGCTTTTATGTGCAGGTGGGTGGAGCTACTGGAGAGGAGACTAGGCTTTTTATGTGCAGGTGGGTAGAGCTACTGGGGAGGAGGACTAGGCTTTTATGTGCAGGTGCGGTGGCAGCTACTGGAGGAGACCTTAGGCTTTTATGTGCAGGTGGGTGGAGCTACTGGGGAGGAACTAGGCTTTTATGTTCAGGTGGGTGGAGCTACTGGGAGCAGACTAGGCTTTTATGTGCGGTGGGTTGGAGCTACTGGGGAGGAGACTAGGCTTTTATGTTCAGGTGGGTGGAGCTACTGGGGAGGAGACTAGGCTTTTATGTTCAGGTGGTGGAGCTACTGGGGAGAGACTGGCTTTTATGTGCAGGTGGGTGGAGCACCTGGGGAGGAGACTAGGCTTTTATGTGCAGGTGGGTGGAGCTACTGGGGAGGAGACTAGGCTTTTATGTGCAGGTTGGTGGAGCTACTGGGGATGAGACTAGGCTTTTAAGTGCAGGTGGGTGGAGCTACTGAGGAGGAGACTAGGCTTTTATGTTGCAGGTGGGTGGAGCTACTAGGGAGGAGACGAGGCTTTTATGTGCAGGTGGGTGGAGCTACTGGGGAGGAGACTGGCTTTTAAGTGCAGGTGGGTGGAGCTACTGGGGAGGAGACTAGGCTTTTATGTGCAGGTGGGTGGAGCTACTGGGAGGAGACTAGGCTTTTATGTGCAGGTGGGTGGAGCTACTGGGGAGGAGAACTAGGCTTTTATGTGCAGGTTGGGTGAGCTACTGGGGAGGAGACTAGGCTTTTAAGTGCAGGTGGGTGGAGCTACTGGGGAGGAGACTTTTATGTGCAGGTGGTGGAGCTACTGGGGAGGAGGACTAGGCTTTTATGTGCAAGGTGGGTGGAGCTACTGGGGAGGAGACTAGGCTTTTATGTTTCAGTGTGTGGGCTAACTGGGGGAGGAGTACCCCTCAGAGAAGGTGGGCAGAGGGAGAGGCGAGGTAGCCCCCGAGAGAGTGTTGAAAGAGGGAGAGAGAAAGAGAATAGAAGAGAGGGGAGAGAAAGAAGAGAGGGAGAGAGGGGAGAGGTATTCTCCTGAGTAGTAGGGATACAGAGTCAGAGAGAGGGAGAGAGAGAGAAGAGAGGTGGAGAGAGAGAAGAGAGATGGATAGAGAGAAGAGAGATGGACAGAGAGAAGAAAGATGGATAGAGAGAAGAGAGGGGGATAGAGATAAGAGAGGTGGATAGAGAGAAGAGAGGTGGATAAAGAGAAGAGAGATGGATAGAGAGAAGAGAGATGGACAGAGAGAAGAAAMATGGATAGAGAGGTGGATAGAGAGAAGAGAGATGGATAGAGAGAAGAGAGATGGACAGAGAGAAGAAAGATGGATAGAGAGGTGGATAGAGAGAAGACAGATGGATAGAGAGAAGAGAGATGGACATAGAGACATGGCAGATCACTCAAAGGAAATAAATCCAACCTCTAACACTACTCCTGTAAGGAGCTTCTCCTTGATTCTCATTTGATTTCATCTGTTAAAACCATTCTTTGGCGTGATGATTTCCTACGGATAGAAGCTTGGTTCAGTGGAGCGGTGGTGTTTAGGTGAAGTAGAAGAGCGATCTCCCAGTATCTGTCCACTGGGRCAGCTGCTGATCTCTAGCACAGTACAACTCAGTGGTGCTTCTGCTGCAGAGCTTCACATCACCAGAACACAGCGAGTGAACAGCTGGTTCAGATTTGATAGCCATTGCGCCATTATTGAAACGTGTTGCTAATGTTCGAGTTTGCCATGTACCTTCCCGCGCCATTCCTGTTGATCTAGGAAACATTATCATTAGCACCGCCCATTCCTGTTGATCTAGAAAAAATTATCATAACCACCACCCATTCCTGTTGATCTAGAAAACATATTCATAACCACCGCCCATCCTGTTGATCTAGAAACATTCATAATCACCGCCCATTCCTGTTGATCTAGAAAACATTATCATAACCACTGCCCATTCCTGTTGATCTAGAAAAACATTCCTTTATTCTAGAAAATATTATCATAACCACCACCCATTCCTGTTGACCTAGAAAACATTATCATAACCACCGCCCATTCCTGTTGATCTAGAAAACATTATCATAACCACGCCCAATCCTGCTGATCTAGAAAAATTATCATAACACCGCCCATTCTTGTTGCTCTAGAAAACATTCATAACCTCCGCCCATTCTTGTTGATCTATAAAACATTATCATAACCACTGCCCATTCCTGTTGATCTAGAAACCATTCCTGTTTATCTAGAAAACATTATCAAACCACACCCATTCCTTTTGATCTAGAAAACATTATCATAACCACCGCCCATTCCTGTTTGATCTAGAAAACATTATCATAACACTGCCCATCCTGTTGATCTAGAAAACATTATCATAACCACCGCCTTCCTGTTTACCTAGAAAACATCATAACACCGCCCATTCCTGTTGATCTAGAAAACATTATCATAACCACCGCCCATTCCTGTTGATCTAGAAAACATTATCATAACCACCGCCCATTCTTGTTGATCTAGAACACATTATCCTAACCACCGCCCCTTCTTGTTGATCTAGAAAACATTATCATAACCACCGCCCATTTTATTGTCAGCTGCATCTGTCTTGCACCACTATAGGCACACTCCTCATTATTTTCCTTTCTAATACAAATAGGCGTGTCCTCAAGTGCTGCTTCTCTCTCTCTCTCTCAATATCAACCTTTTTCTGGACACTTTTTGTCCATCTGTTCTACTGCCCCACCTGTCTCACATTATGGTGTCTGGCAGGAACCACTCACCCTGTTTCTATTGATCTATTATACACCGTATTATCTTCCATTACATATCAAGGAAAAACATTGAACAGCCACCAGTTGAATGGAAACTTTGACATCATACCTGCCCAGACTTCCTATCCATGTAGTTAACCTGCATGTGCTACATCTCAAGGCCAAAATGTTATTATGTCAAACAGCGGCCCCAGAAATGTGGTATGCATACGCAATTATATCTCTGCTTCCTGTTGTTTGATCAACTTCCTTTAATCTGGCCCATTGGCAGTTAGTGGGGATGACTAATATGTCAACTGAGCTCACTCCCATACTACAGGAGCCATTGAGTCCAACTATCAAAACATGAGGGAACATTTGTACATGATAACGACAATATCTGATACACCACGGTATGTTGATCTGTGGTCTATCATTTAGTTTGACTGTCTTTAAATCCTCTGTGACTAGTTCTTACAGATTCATGGACGTGCCAGTGAGAGCAGCAGTAAGACAGAGAGAGAGACAGTGAGAGAGACAGAGAGAGAGACAGAGAGAGAGAACAGAAGAGAGAGAGACAGACAGAGAGACAGACAGACAGACAGAGAGGACAGACGGAGACAGACAAGACAGACAGACAGACAGACAGAACAGACAGACAGACAGACAGACAGACAGACAGACAGACAGACAGACCAGACAGACAGACAGACAGACAGACAGACAGACAGACAGACAACATAGACAGAGAGAGACAGACAGAGAGAAGCAGAGACAGACAGAGAGAAGAGAGAGATAGAGAGAGAGACAGAGAGAAGACAGAGAGAGAGACAGACAGACAGACAGAGACAGACAGACAGACAGACAGACAGACAGACAGACAGACAGACAGACAGACGACAGACAGACAGACAGACAGACAGACAGACAGACAGACAGACAGAGAGATAGAGAGAGAGAGACTGCTGCTGCGTTTGCCTTGTGTTACCCACACAGCTCATGTTCTCTGGTGCTGACAGGCTGTCTGTTAGAGACACGGGCAAGTTTCAGTATGAATGTGTTGGATCGACAGCTGAAACGTGACCGGCAGCTGGGCTCTGGTCCGGGGCAGAACCCTGCAGCTGCCGAGCACAGCAGTCACTCCGGTCAACCCAGGTTACACACAGAAATTCACAGCCACAGCACTAAACACTCAACCACACACAAAGAGATGAGAGATGACATGGCCATTTGTGGACTTCATGGGACCATTCATAAATACGTCATGTTCTGTAGCTAGTCTAATACAATGCATGATCTTTCTCCAAACCAAACTTGAACAATTACATTTACATTTCATGTTATCATTCTTGAATATTGTACATATTATAAATAGCTACATGTATTCATCAGTGTGGCTGTCAGTGCTGAGATATCAAATAAGTATATTGTATGAGTTGTACGTTGTAGGGTTCGTCGAGGTTTCTGCTGCTATTCTAATGAGTCACAGAGCAGCTAATAGAGGTTCAACAGAGAGGACGTTCAAGAAACCCTCAATTTTCACAGAACACTAATGCAGAGCAGAGATGTGTTCATTGCGTCACTCACAAAAACTGCATACACCATGCGTCTCATTGGGAGAGTTCTAGATAAAAATGTTATGTTAAATTTACATCATTACATTTTCACAGATTAACCCAGCCCTGACTGAGGTATACAGTTACAGAGGGGTTGCAAAGGGAGGCTACTGTATATTACTTTAGAAGTTTATCAGAATACGAACAGAATTTTGGTAACTTTCAAGGATTTTATGTAATTTAGCACAAGACGTCTAGTAGGTCCTTTGGGTAATTCCAATTATCACAGGTGTCTGTCATTTTTTCTGGCCCTCCGTGTGGCCTTATCACGTGTAAAATATAGAAAATAATCATATAAGATGATTTTTAAATAACAAATACAATGACAAAGCTGTAAAACATTATCTGAAATATAAACCATACATTTTGTGAATACCATTGGTGTTTAATTTGAGGGTTTCAGCATGAAATATATTTTATAAACATTTTTACACACTTTTTTTACTATGTCAATATGTCTTTGTTGTAAATTTTTTGATGCCAGCTGTGAAAAAAAGTCAATAGTTGCAAGAGTTGTAGAGTTAACTGAAAATAATGCCATTGTTGATTAGATGCTTGTTTCATTAATTAGGCTATTTTCTCTTGAACCATATGGTCTATGTACTAGAAACTTATGGACAATATGGACAGAGATTTAAAAAATGAATACTATATGTGAATACATTTTTTAAAAGCTATCAAACATAAGTGACCAAAGTTACCATAAATTGCCATAGATTACCAAAATTACAGAAGATTCTGGTAACTTTGGTAAATTACCACTAGSTTTGCAACCTTAGTTACAGAACATTCACTTCATAAACTGAAAAGTCCCCATTGGCTGTAAACCATGACACTGATCTGTAGCAGCGTTAGCGAAGTCAAAAAGACAAGAATGAGATTCAATTGGTCAATRATTCGAATTCTGCTAGGTCAGGTGACCTCAGATTCCGGCCGACGGCCSCAGACCACAGAGATGATCGATGGTTGTCTTCTGTGGTTCCCATGGTCAGAYGAAGTCAGCTGAAGTTTAAGAAGCGAGAACGAGAGAGGTGCAAGAGTGCAGCTGGGTGCGACTCTGAATATSGTTTCTGTTACTGCGGTGTTATATCGCCYCCGAGMCGTGTTCGGGTTGACCGCCTAACTCACTCCCATTTAGTAGAATTACAGCTGTCGAGTTTGGCCGAGGATTGGACACGTTTGCCTGTGAGAACATTTCATAAAGCTGCAGTCACATGCTCCTCTGAAAAATGCAGACGGTCCCCTTTTCCAGAGATCTCAACACAGCATCCAGTCCATCCCCCCTGCCAAATGAAGGCTAGGTTGGAAAATATTCCTCTGTTTTTTATGGGCCTTCAGAACAGCTTTTGATAAGGTCGTCAAAACGTGTCGGAATTCATTGCCATTTGATACCTAATTAAGGATTCAAGAACCACTTCTGAGAAGGARGAAATGTAWTAGATAAACAGTTGGTGCAAGATTGAGACAGATTCATCATGTGAACATCAGCCTTCAGATGGTGTTGGAACGGCCCTATTTGTCAGTGTAACCAGAATGGACGGTCCCCAGATATGCAACTGGTCTTCCAGCACAGATACGTCATGACCTCTGGAAAGTTGAAACTGTTCCAACACAGACCAATGACCTGTTTTTCTGCCTCGTTATTACGCCTCTGTCTATTTTGGCTCGGGTGCAAGGACAGGTGAAGTCACCAATACAGAGCAAAACATGAGGGAGCGCCAACCCTGCTGAGGTGGTTTCAGGAAAAGGGAGTGCAGGCTTTTGTTCCATCCCTGCCCTAACACACCATCAGAACCTGAATGACGTATGTTAGAGCCGCAACACAACCCTGCATGCCCAGTAGCTCTCCAGCAGGGTTAGTATGCCCTGTTTGTCCCATGATGAATACATTAAAACTGTATCCCAGACATACATATGTTGGAGAATATTAACCTTACAGACCTGAGCTGGCCAACAGACTGATGTCGATAGACATTCCTCACGTGACACTGACACACACAAGTTAGATGTTGGAAACTCAGCCACAGGGACTGAGCCTGTACCATACCTCAGAGGACTATCCTTCTAAAGCCCACAAATATAATTAGTAAAAGAAGTCAATTACTCAACGAGCGGTAGAGTTGAGAAATGTATAAACTCTCTGTGGGTTTCCTGCTACCACAGGACTAAGCTTCATTATTCACGCATTCATATATCAAGCACTCGCTACAGAGGCATTTCCTCGTTCCCTGTTTTGTTTTGGCACACAAACATGGAAAATATCATTACCTCTTAAATGTTCCCCCACCGAACCACCTGCAGCCTGCATAACATGTCGTCCTTTTAGTCAAAATGTTCTCAATCCTAATTGTTAATAGGGCGGTTTGAACAACACTATATAGAGTTCTGAAAAACAATTTTTCACCCAGACAGTGATATTCCAAGTGTGTGTGTTGTGCAGCAGACTGAAATCTCCCAATGGTCATGTGTGTGTTGTGTTGTGTGTGTTTATGTGTGTGTGCAGCAGACTGAAATCTCCCAATGGGTCATGTGTGTGTTGTGTGTGTGTTGTTTATGTGTATGTGTGACAGCAGACTGAAATCTCCCAATGGGTCATGTGTGTGTTGTGTTGTGTGTGTTTATGTGTATGTGTGCAGGCAGCAGACTGAAATCTCCCAATGGGTCATGTGTGGTTAACGTCCCTCCCTATGACAGTGAGTGTCTGTTTAATATTATGTCTGTAATAGCATTACGAAAAATGGAACAAATTTCAGGGTAATTTAGTTCAAACAGATCTCTCAATCATCACAGGATGGGTCTTTACACTTTAATTGGTATGATGTCATTAAAGCAAATGATGCAGAACAAAACATCACTTTCTGCCATAAAGCTGGTCGGCTATTACAGGACCTGTTCCTTCACTGTAATATGTAAATAATGTATTCAAGCCCTCAATCTCCACTCTCCTTAAGGAGAGGGGTTGTAATGTTGYCWTCGTGAAGAAAGGGTTCATCCTTTCTATGGTAACTATGGTAACACTACCATCGAGGGTTGGACTACTGTGTGAAATACCAGTCTGACCACTTGTTTGCTAACACTAGCTTTGCCAGTTGGGCACGGGTTGAATTTGCTGTCCTGCCATCAATCTCTCTGGCATTTGTGGGTTTGTGTTGAGTCGGTCTACTGCTCTGTGTTTTTCTCCAGTACGGCAGGCTGGCYGCAGGGTTGAACCTCCGGTGTGGGACGTTGGACGAAACAGAACCAAACACTAGTCCCTGCGCTGGGCTCCTCACACCGGGCTTTGGGGCAGAGAGACTCTGTGTGTTCCCGTCTGTCCTCTACGATCCAGACGACCCAGCCGTTGGGAGATACATCACGTGTGAGAAGAGTTCATCTGCTGGTCGCTCCTCTCCTCAGACGACAAGCAGAGATAGAGGCAGGCTATGAGGGATATTATTAGTTACACATGTCCTCATTTTTAAAGAGTACCTCATCTAGTGTAAGATACTCCACAGGGGTGACCAGAACTAGACAGTCAGTTGAGCCCAGAATAAAAGAAAGGAAGGTTGTCTGCAGTACYCAAAACATGTATTTCCAACCATGTACAAAGAACAGGTATTCCCAAATATATTGTAGAAACAACACTTCATAACTGAGTCAGCAGCTGTTCTTCCTCCTAACCATGTCTTCACTTGCGTACAAGTTACTATTTCCCCAACAGAGCTTTACCATGAGGTGGCATTTCCCCACAACAACAACAGCCATTTACCTGAGGGTGGCATTTCCCACAACAAAAGACATTTACAGAGGGTGCATTTCGCAAAAAACAGCATTTACATGAGGGTGGATTTCCCAACAACAACAGCCTTTACCATGAGGGTGGCATTTCCCAACAACAAAAGCCATTTACCATGAGGGTGGCATTTCCCCAACAACACAGCATTTACCATGAGGGGTGGCATTTCCCAACAACAACAGACATTTACCATGAGGGTGGCATTTCCCAACAACAACAGCCATTTACCATGAGGTGGCATTTCCCCAACAACAGCCATTTACCATGAGGGTGGCATTTCCCCAACAACAACAGCCATTTACCATGAGGGTGGCATTTCCCAAACAACAGCCATTTACCATGAGGGTGGCATTTCCCCCAACAACAAGCCATTTAACATGAGGGTGGCATTTCCCCAAACAAAACAGCCATTTACATGAGGGTGGCATTTCCCCAACAAACATTTACCATGAGGGTGGCATTTCCCCAACACAACAGCCATTTACCATGAGGGTGGCATTTCCCAACAAAACAAAGCCATTTACCATGAGGGTGGCATTTCCCCAACAACAACAGCCATTTACCATGAGGGTGGCATTTCCCAACAACAACAGCCATTTACCATGAGGGTGGCATTTCCCAACAAACAGCCATTTACCATGAGGGTGGCATTTCCCCAACACAACAACAGCATTTACCATGAGGGTGGCATTCCTCCCAACAACAACAGACATTTACATGGGGTGGCATTTCCCCCACAAACAAAGCCATTTACCATGAGGGTGGCATTCCCCAACCAACAACAGCCATTTACCATGAGGGGGTGGCATTCTCCAACAACAACAGCATTTACCATGAGGGTGGCATTTCCCCAACAACAACAGCCATTTCCATGAGGGTGGCATTTCCCCAACACAACAGCCATTTACCATGAGGGTGGCATTTCCCCAACAACAAGGCATTTACATGAGGGTGGCATTTCCAACAACAACAGCCATTTACCATGAGGGTGCAATTTCCCAAACAACAACAGCCATTTACCATGAGGGTGGCATTTCCCCACAACAACAACATTTTACCATGAGGGTGGCTTTTCCCAACAACAAACCATTTACCATGAGGGTGGCATTTCCCCAACAACAAACAGCCATTTACCATGAGGGTGGCATTTCCCCAACAACAACGACATTTACCAGATAGGTGGATTTCCCCAACAACAACAGACATTTACCATGGAGGGTGATTTCCCCAACAACAACAGCCATTTACCATGAGGGTGGCATTTCCCACAACAACAGCTTCCATGGGGGTGGTCAAATAAATTTCCACAACAACAACAGACATTCTCATGAGGGTGGCATTTCCCCAACAACAACAGCCATTTACCCATGAGGTGTGGCATTTCCCCAACAACAACAGCCATTTACATGAGGGTGGCATTTCCCCAACAACAACAGAGTACAGTTACCATGAGGGTGGCATTTCCCCAACAACAACAGACATTTACCATGAGGTGGCATTTCCCCAACAAACAACAGACATTTACCATGAGGGTGGCATTCCCCAACAATAAAAACAGACATTTACCATGAGGGTGGCGTTGGTCATCAAAGTAGCTGTAAGGCATGAGCTTGTTATTTGTTATTGCATGGTACCCGTTATTACCCATCATGGCGCTACACGCTCACGCTTTTGACCTGGGTCATGTAGTGCACGTTCACAGCAGGTAAAGATCAGTTCCTCGCCACATGCTGCACTGCACTCTGCTGCCCAGGGACTACGCATAGCTCCCAAAAAACAAGACATAACATTCCTGCTGGAGCATCAGTCCGAGCATGTGCCAAGTAGCTGAGGTAGAAAGAGAGCTTGGCGAGCYGTTTCCACAGAGGTGCTATCCCTCATCCTCCGTTTCAACAGGCCCCTTTTTACCAGCCCCGTCTCTTCCCTTCATCCCTCTAGCTCTGTACAGCTCTGGAGATGTCCCAGCCAAGCCAGCCGTCAAACCAGCACCCCGTCATCCCAAAGACATGACCCGTTCACACATAAACAACTAACCTCTCTCTATGGAGGGAAGGAGGCAGGACTGATCAGAGGAACATGGGAACGTATGAGCATGGACCCCAGCAGGGTATGTCTGGACCAGGACTAATACTAAAACATATAACCGGGGTCATCTAAAATGTGATGTAGAAAATGCAAGCTACAGAAACATGTAGTTTGACTAGCTAAGACTAAGCTAGTATTTTGCAATTTCAACAGTGTCCATACCATTGAACATTATACAGTAACCCTAGTAACCCAGGACCCTAAACATCAGTAGGTTAACGTACACATCCAGTGTATACCATTCATCCACTTGATGACACACACACAGAATTTATGAACATCACAAACGCCTGCAGTCCCATTCATCACCATTGACTTCCCTCTGGTGGGTGAGGTCAGTGGTAAATAGCAGAGCAACGTAAATACACCAGCGTGCCTCCATGTGAGGAAACAGGTCATTACCCCAAACTGACGTTTCCTGTGGAGGGTAAGTCACTGGTCATGACACCTACAGCAGGGGCAATGTGAGCAAACCACCTCTGTGAGCAAAACTTCCTCTCCTGTGATTTTTTTATTTTTTATTTTTTATTTATTTTTTATTTGACCTTTATTTAACTAGGCAAGTCAGTTAAGAACAAATTCTTATTTACAATGACGGCCTACCAAAAGGCAAAAGGCCTCCTGCGAGGATGTGTGTCTGGGATAAAAAAAAAAAATTATGAACACAATATAAATATAGGACAAAACACACAACAAAACACTACATAAAGAGAGACCTAAGACAACAACATAGAAAAGCAGCAACACATGACAACACAGCACGGTAACAACACAACATAACAACAAAATGGTAGCAACACAAAACATGGTAGCAACACAAAACATGGTACAAACATTATTGGGCACAGACAACAGCACAAAGGTCAAGAAGGTAGAGACAACAATACATCACACGAAGCAGCCACAACCGTCAGTAGGTGTCTACGATTGAGTCTTTGAATGAAGAGATGGAGATAAAGAGATTGTGATGCTAAATCCTGCTGAGCTGAGCCAGGGTCGTGGGTACAATTCCCACTGGGGCCACATATACTAAGATATAAGATGTTGAAACATTCTGTCCTGTTAGTAACATTGTATTATATACCATTATTATTGAGTCTGGGGACACAAAGAACTTGGCTCTGCTGACTCCTCGTCTGCATGGAGCAGACACCAGACACTGTTGTTGTTCCTGAATGAACTTCTTGGACACCAGAACCCCCAAACAGTACTCCTACATTTCTCCTAAATGATGATAGATTCATARCCATGTGCAACAGTGCATAACATGGAATTCAGGCTTAGATAAGTTAAAGCAGTGGTGTTAAGAAAGATATAGGGGAATTACAGTGCGTTCGGAAAGTATTCAGACGCCTTGACTTTTTCCAAATGTTGTTATGTTACAGCCTTWTTCTAAAATGGATAAAATAAAAACAATCCTCCTTAATCTACACACAATACCCCATAATGACAAAGCAAAACACTTTTTTAGACGTTTTTGCTAATTTATTTTWAAAAAACAACAGAAATAGTTATTTACATAAGTATAAGTATTCTGACCCTTTACTATGAAACTCGAAATMTAGCTGTTTCCATTGATCATCCMTGATGTGTCTACAGCTTGATTGGAGTCCACCTGTGGTAAATTCAATTGATTGGTCATGACTTGGAAAGGTACACACCTGTCTATATATATAAAGGTCCCACKGTTGACAGTGCATGACAGAGCAAAAACCAAGCCATGATGTCTAAGGAATTGTCCGTAGAGCTCTGAGACAGAATTGTGTTGAGGCACAGATCTGGGAAAGGGTACAAAAACATTTCTGCAGCATTGAAGGTCCCCATCATTCTTAAATGGAAGAAGTTTGGAACCACCAAGACTCTTTCTAGAGCTGGCCGCCAGGCCAAACTGAGCAATCAAGGGAGAAGGGCCTTGGTCAGGGAGGTGACCAAGAACCTGATGGTCACTCTGACAGAGCTCCAAAGTTCCTCTGTGGAGATGGGATAACTTTCCAGAAGGACAACTATTCTGCAGCACTCCACCAATCAGCCTTTATGGTAGAGTGGCCAGGTAGACGCCACTCCTCAGTAAAAGGCACATGATAGTCCGCTTGGAGTTTGCCAAAATGTACCTAATGGACTCTTAGACCATGAGAAACGAGATTCTCTGGTTTGATGAAACCAAGATTGAACTCAGATGTGACGCCTGTATGCCAAGCGTGACGCATGGTGGTGGCAGCATCAGGCTGTGGGGATGTTTTTCAGCGGCAGGCACTGGGAGACTAGTCAGGATCATGGGAAAGATGAATGGCGCAAAGTACAGAGAGTTTCTTGATGAAAACCTGCTCCAGACAGGACAACAACCTTTAAGCACACAGCCAAGACAACGCAGGAGTGGCTTCGGGACAAGTCTCTGAATGTCCTTGAGTGGCCCAGCCAGAGCCTGGACTTAAACCCGATCGAACATCTCTGGAGAGACCGAAAATAGCTCTGCAGCGCACTCCCCATCCAACCTGACAGAGCTTGAGAGGATCTGCAGAGAAGAATAGGAGAAACTCCTCAAATACAGGTGTGCCAAGTTTAGTATCATACCCAAGAAGACTCGAGGCTGTAATCTCTGCCAAAGGTGCTTCAAGAAAGTGCTGAGTAAAGGGTCTGAATACTTATGTAAATGTGATATTTCAGTTTTTTATTTTAAATTTGCAAACATTTCTAAAAAACTGTTTTTGCTTTGTCATTATTGGGTATTGTGTGTAGATTGATGAGGGAAAAAACAATTTAATCAATTTTAGAATAAGCGTAACAAAATGTGGAAAAAGTCAAGGGTCTGAATACTTTCCGAATGCACTGTAGATCACTATATAGGCTGACTTGGTGACTAAGTGCACTGTAGATCACTATATAGGCTGACTTGGTGACTAAGTGCACTGTAGATCACTATATAGGCTGACTTGGTGACTAAGTGCACTGTAGATCACTATATAGGCTGACTTGTGCGTAAGTGCACTGTAGATCACTATATAGGCTGATTTGTGACTAAGTGCACTGTAGATCACTATATAGGCTGACTTGGTGACTAAGTGCACTGTAGATCACTATATAGGCTGACTTGGTGACTAAGTGCACTGTAGATCACTATATAGGCTGACTTGGGACTAAGTGCACTGTAGATCACTATATAGGCTGACTTGGTGACTAAGTGCACTGTAGATCACTATATAGGCTGACTTGGTGACTAAGTGCACTGTAGATCACTATATAGGCTGACTGTGACTAAGTGCACTGTAGATCACTATATAGGCTGACTTGGTGACTAAGTGCACTGTAGATCACTATATAGGCTGACTGGTGACTAAGTGCACTGTAGATCACTATATAGGCTGACTTGGTGACTAAGTGCACTGTAGATACTATATAGGCTGACTTGGTGACTAAGTGCACTGTAGATCACTATATAGGCTGACTTGGTGACTAAGTGCACTGTAGATCACTATATAGGCTGAACTTGGTGACTAAGTGCACTGTAGATCACTATATAGGCTGAATTGGTGACTAAGTGCACTGTAGATCACTATATAGGCTGACTTGTGACTAAGTGCACTGTAGATCACTATATAGGCTGACTTGGTGACTAAGTGCACTGTAGATCACTATATAGGCTGACTTGGTGACTAAGTGCACTGTAGATCACTATATAGGCTGACTTGGTGACTAAGTGCACTGTAGAATCACTATATAGGCTGACTTGTGACTAAGTGCACTGTAGATCACTATATAGGCTGACTTGGTGACTAAGTGCACTGTAGATCACATATAGGCTGACTTTGACTAAGTGCACTAGATCACTAATAGGCTGACTTGGTGACTAAGTGCACTGTATCACTTATAGGCTGACTTGGGACTAAGTGCACTGTAGATCACTATATAGGCTGACTTGGTGACTAAGGAATAAAGCGGGCGGGCAGAATCGGAACCACCTCTTCTTTCCTTTTTCACTGAAAACCGGATGCTTCCGGTTTCTTCCGACTCAGCTGAGGTTGAGGCATTTCTTAAAACAGCTGCAGTGCCTGTGAGGGTGGCATATTTTCAGTACTCCTGAAAAGGTGAAAACATTTTTAACCAAGACAAATCTCTTGGCCGCTCACACAAAACGTTTTTTTCAGGAAAACTTACAGTAGAATAAAATGATACATCATGTTCGATGTTGTATCAGGGAATAACAACTTAGAAAGCAACAAAGTCCCTAAATGTTTAAAAAAAATGTTTACATTAATAGATTGTCCACGATATTGTTTACATTCCTTTGCACAGTAACTGGGCAAGAAGTATGCCATTTTGTGGTTCAGAACCTGCCATGCAAGTACATGTTCTGCAAGTCATCTTTGTCCACACATGGTGCACATTTGCAAAGGAAATGTATAGTGTATAAGGTGAGAATCCCTGACCTTATCCTTTTCATTATCACGTGTGTTGACATTTCTGAAGCACTGTGTATATCATGTAGTTTCTTTAGCATGGATTGATAATGTATAGAAGTTGTAGTCACTTTACATCAATAAGACATTGAACATGGGCATAGTAACGTAAAAAAAAAATATCTTAATAATCTTGAATTATTGAGTCAATGCATGTTCACTATCTTAAAAATGCTGGCAAGTCGACAAGAGAATTCAAGAGTCAGTGGACACTGATTCTCCACTTGTTCCTGTGTCTTCAAAGGATTCTGCTATTTATTTCAGAGCACAATTCATGGCTGTGAACGTCAAGGGAATCCTTCACCGTCTGATTACTGGATCATCTGAGTGAAAACTGTGGCGTTCACAGAGACGCTGAGACTTCTCCTCTTCAAATGGTTTATTTATTTGCCCGTGACCGCGATCCAAACTGTTTCTGTTCTGCTGAATGTTTTGGTCCAACGCTTCCCTTGGAACAGCAGCCATATATTTTGACTGGAAACCATGTTGATCAGAGGGAGCAAATTAATCAACTTAGATAGATCCAAAAACATGAGTAACGTTCGTACATGAAAGGCACTGAGTCATCGTCTAATGATTCGACAGTCTGTTTGGCCAATGTCTGGACACACTTAGTTAAAGTTTGAAGCAAATGTTTGAGATTTGCTTTAAACCAGGGAGCTCAAAGCATACGAAGGTGAAAAGACATTATCCCCTTCTCCTCCTCTTTTTCTTTCCTTCCTTCTTCACATTTGTCCGGTTTCCATGGCAACCGGTTGYAAGACGTGTCGGGGCTGGGTTTGGTTTGAGAGTTTTGTTTTGGGATGCCCACAATATCATCTGGTGTGCTTTGTGAAACTCRTTYAAAATGTCTAACGGTGACCAACAGGTTAGGATATGCTGTTCGAGGTGATAGGTGAATACATGGAGAGGCCTAATTGTATCAATAATATATTTACAATTCTACCACCAGTCCCTACTTTACAGGAATAAACAACARAATGTGAAAACTGTACAAGGGAGTGAATACAGCTTCATACTGTACATCCAAAGTACTACAACAAAAACAGAATATTGGAATATAAATATCCTACAGTTTACTACAGGAAAATGCTGACTGGGAGTTTGCCTCATCTCATCCAGCATGTCTAGTCTGACCTTTAACCTACTGGGCCATACAGTACAGTGTAGTTACAACCCAGTGTCTCTCTCTCCCTACTGGGCCATACAGTACAGTGTAGTTACAACCACAGTGTCTCTCTCTCCACTGGACCATACAGTACAGTGTAGTTAAAACCCAGTGTCTCTCTCCCCACTGGGCCATACAGTACGGTGCAGTTATAACCCAGTGTCTCTCTCCCCACTGGCCATACAGTACAGTGTAGTTACAACCCAGTGTCTCTCTCCCCACTGGGCCATACAGTACAGTGTAGTTAAAACCAAGTGTCTCTCTCTCCCTACTGGGCCATACAGTACAGTGTAGTTAAAACCCAGTGTCTCTCTCTCCACTGGGCCATACAGTACAGTGTAGTTACAACCCAGTGTCTCTCTACCCACTGGGCCATACAGTACAGTGTAGTTACAACCCAGTGTCTCTCTCCCCACTGGGCCATACAGTACAGCGTAGTTACAACCCAGTGTCTCTCTCTCCACTGGGCCATACAGTACAGTGTAGTTACAACCCAGTGTCTCTCTCCCACTGGGCCATACAGTACAGCGTAGTTACAACCCAGTGTCTCTCTCTCCACTGGGCCATACAGTACAGTGTAGTTACAACCCAGTGTCTCTCTCCCCACTGGGCCATACAGTACAGTGTAGTTACAACCCAGTGTCTCTCTCTCCCCACTGGGCCATACAGTACAGTGTAGTTACAACCCAGTGTCTCTCTCTCCCACTGGGCCATACAGTACAGTGTAGTTACAACCCAGTGTCTCTCTCCCCACTGGGCCATACAGTACAGCGTAGTTACAACCCAGTGTCTCTCTCTCCACTGGGCCATACAGTACGGTGCAGTTACAACCCAGTGTCTCTCTCCCCACTGGGCCATACAGTACAGCGTAGTTACAACCCAGTGTCTCTCTCCCCACTGGGCCATACAGTACGGTGTAGTTAAAACCCAGTGTCTTCTCTCCCCACTGGGCCAACTGGACGGTATGCAGTGAACGGTCTAATCTTCCAGCGGGAGGTTTTTGGATGAGGATGAAGAGGGCCAGGGTGAGTTCCTCATGGGGTTGCTGTTTGAACAACAAGGCCAGACGGCTGTCTCCTGCACTTCACTGCACCCCCTCCACCCCTGCGCACACACGCACACACACACACACACACACCGTCCTAAAATGGACACCTTGTGTCTGACGTGCTTGAGGGGGCGGCTGACCCAGCCACTACCCAGTCTGAGAGTTAAAACATGTCATTACTAATCATTACAATCTGTAGGCTACTCAGCAGTGACATCCGACACAGTCAGCGACGTCATTATTACAAAATACCAGCCGAGCTGGGGACCTCATGAGTCATGAAAATCCTGTTTAACATAAGTTTAAGATTGGTGTTGTTCATGTAACGCATTCTCAGCAGAATTTCAGGCGTTCCATGGAACCTACCGCAGGAACAGCAAAAACTAAATACCAAGCATGTTTGATAGTTCATCAGGACTATCAAACACGGTTTCCACTAGATAACCCAGCCACACAGTCAGATTCCACAGCTACAGAATTGGCTACATAATTTATTTTTGGTCTTATTTAAGGTTAGAGTTAGGCATAAGGTTAGCAGTGTGGTTAAGGTTAGGGTTAAGGTGGTGTTATGTTAAAATCTGATTTTAGTTTAAAATCTGATTTTAGATGGCTGGGTTATGACTTTGTGTCTTGTGTTCACTAGTGAAAACCCTCACACATCCACTGAAATGAAGTAAGCTTTTCGCTAAGAGTATTGATTATAAAATAATGTGCTCTAGGGTGGGATTTAAATAAACAGCATGTTGGAGAAGAATCCTGAAAGCAGCCTCGTGTATGGTGAGTTCTGGGCTGACCCCCATGGACAGTAACAGTACATGGGTATTTGTCCTGGGACTGCCATGGACAGTACAGTACATGAGGTATGGTGGTTCTGGGATGCTCCCATGGACAGTACAGTACATGAGGTATGTTGGTCTGGACTGCCCATGGACAGTACAGTACATGAGGTATGGTTGGTTCTGGGACTGTCCCATGGACAGATAAGTACATGAGGTATGGTTTGGTTCTGGTCCCATGGACAGTACAGTACATGAGGTATGATTGGTTCTGGGACTGTCCCATGGACAGTAACATGTACCATGAAGGTTATGGTTGGTTCTGGGGGCTGTCCCATGGAACAGTACGTACATGAGGTATGGTTGGTTCTGTCCCATGGACAGTACAGTACATGAGGTATGGTTGGTTACTGTCCCATGGACAGTACAGTAACATGAGGTATGGTTGGTTCTGTCCCATGGACAGTACAGTAACATGAGGTATGTTGGTTCTGTCCCATGGACAAGTACAGTACATGAGGTATGGTTGGTTCTGGACTGTCCCATGGACGTACAGTACAATGAGGTATGGTTGGTTCTGGGACTGTCCACTGGACAGTACAGTACATGAGGTATGGTTGGTTTCTGGACTGTCCCCATGGACAGTACAGTACATGAGGTATGGTTGGTTCTGGTCCCATGGAACAGTACAGTACATGAAAGTATGGTTGGTTCTGGGCTACGCTCCATGGACAGTACAGTACATAAGGTATGGTTGTTCTGGACTGCCCCCATGGACAGTACAGTAGCATGAGGTATGGTTGGTTCTGGGATGCTCCCATGGACAGTAACAGTACATGAGGTTATGGTTGTTCTGGAGGAGTGCACTCCATGGACAGTACAGTACATGAGGTATGGTTGGTTCTGGGGCTATAGATCACAACATAACAACAAAGCTTCAGATTGTACCCTAGGCAGGGCTTGTAAACAATGATATTACAGTGTAACGGAGTGGTTGAGTAATATTGGTAGCATGTAGTTTCAGACGGTTCCATAGTCTCTATCTATCAAGAGAAAGTTTGATTTTCACAGACTTGCATCAATGTGAAGAGAGTATTTTCACTYAACTGTTTTACGGAGATTGATAGGGATCAGACTGGGATAGGACTGCTACCAGMCATCTGCCAGGGGAAATATATTGTACTTTCTCCTTYATAAACCAATCAAAGACAGCACATTCAAATGATTAATCACTCTTTTGCACGCTCTCTTAATAGGMAGTTTGGGAAAGGATTTACCGTCAGTGTTCATGGGTAATTTGCACTAAAATCACACTGTTCATGTCTCCCTTGACAACATAAACCAAAACTGTTCAGATCTATTTCAATGAAAGGTCAGGAAATATTTTGACATTTAACACAATGTGTTTTCAAGTATATAAAAATGAATGTGAGTGTGATGCTGAGCAGAAACATTCTTTAACGCAGAGGAAGCTAAATAATAGAATTCCATGGTTGATGTGTCAGATGAAGTTATGAGATCCTGTATTATTTCTATCCTKGGTGAAACATTTGTATTAATCTCTTCWCAACAATAGCGGTTTACGGATTCCACTTTCCTATTTAGCCGGAACGCTGTCATTTTCCAACATCGCCAACTGCTTTCCCAGTTCCTGTCTTTGAGAACTTAATGCATTTCGACCCTCATACCATCCCTCCTCGGCACAACCAACCCATACCAACACCACACAAGACAAATACATGCTATTACAGCCTGCGGTTTGTAGACCGCAACCCCAAGCCCTTTAGACAGACGAGATAAAACAAAAATTCATACATTTCGTGCCAGGTGATGTGGAAGCACAAGGCTAGCCTCTGCCAGAAGCAGCACTGAAGCAGACAGAGCAAACAATTCCAAGCATTCCTTGGAGAACCAGAGTAAAGTGACACAGACTTCCTCTACCACACAGCAGAGGTCACAGAGGCCTGGCCAGATGCAGCAGGCTGCAGAGATAGAGACGCCACTCAGAGAAGAGGACGCTTTGGTCCTTGGAAATAACCAGTCAGCCCTTCCAGATAGTGTACTACTGCTTTTCAAGCCTCTAAACTCATCACAATTATTTTTTATTTAGCCTTTATTCAACTAGGCAAGTCAGTTAAGAACAAATTCATATTTTACAATGACGACCTACCCCGGCCAAACCCTCCCCTAACCCGGACGACGCTGGGCTAATTGTGCGCCGCCCTATGGGACTCCCGATCGCGACCGGTTGTGATACAGCCCGGATCGGATCGAACCAGGGTCTGTAGTGACACCTCTAGTACTGAGATACAGTGCCTTAGACAGCTGTGCCACTCGGGAGACCCTTTATGTCTAGCTCTCCTTTTCATCTCATCACACATGCAATGTGGCTCATTTGTTTTTGGCCCGACATGAAGGAAACCAATTGTTGTTGGTCAGAGATGAACTCCTTGAGCAGGAGACTAAGACTCAGCATACTACAGTACGCATCAATCCTAATGAAACACTTGAACATCAAACATCTCAGTTAAGAAGGAGCAAGATGAGAACGAGAGAGAGCAAGAGAAAGACATACATGGGAAAAGAGAGAAAGAAAGAGGGAAAGAAAGAAAGGACAGACTTTGGAGCACATTGGTCTAACTGTTGTTCTTCCCAGTGTGTCTCCAGGAGGGCATAGTTTCCCCAGCAGAGAGAAGAGCCCCAGTCCCTGTTAGCTGAGCATTGATGGATTGAGCCCTCTCAAAGCCAGCCTTTGTGTCTGTGTTAACTAGAGACAACCATGGAGTTCAGTCTATTCCACTCACCTTTTATTCAGAAGTGAGACTCACATTGCCATTGTGTTGATCCCCTTTCTATGATCTGACGCCATTTACGAAGCCACAAATATGCAGACCAAGTGTATCATCGACATTTTCGTRTGGAGTCGACCGGATGAAAAGTGGGACTTCAACAACTGCCTGGCCTTTATTTCAGATGCGAGGCCAAGTGCAATAAACATGAATATGTATGAATATGCCTTTTGTATATGCAGATGATGAATGACTCTAAATATTAAAGAATGTACATGGTCAATTGGACTTATTTTTGGAAAATAGCACACTGGACAGTGCTATCCTRGATGCCGATGGRGTTATATTTTTATAAACTGGGTGGTTCGAGCCCTGAATGCTGATTGGCTGACAGCCGTGGTATATRAGACCGTAGACCACGGGTATGACAAAACATTTATTTTTACTGCTCTAATTACYTTGGGTAACCAGTTTATAATAGCAATAAGGCACCTCAGGGGTTTTTYATTTATGGCCAATATACCACGGCTAAGGGCTGTATCCAGGCACTCYGCGTTGTGTCATGCAGGGGMATATTGGCCATATAGCACACCTSTTCGGGCCTTATTGCTTAAATATATTATGGTGAGGTCAGAGCAGTGAGCTAGCTGGTAAGTGTGCTCCCAGAGGTCAAAAYAGTATGAACTTCCAGTGAATGAACTTCCAACGAACCGAAGAAAGACAGATTTACAAGCTTGTAGGAATGGCCGTCAGGATATGGCCTGGCAGGACAAGGGTCACAGTGACAAAACAAGACAAAACCTTTATGGATTTCATGGCGTTTTTATTGTTCGAGTGTCTGACTTTGACAGGGGCTGTGTTTCTGCGTGTGTAGAGGCATATCTCTATAAAGGGAGACATGCTAAGGCCCCATAGGCCAGAGGAGACCTTTCTATATCTGTAAATCAGTCACAAACACTTTAACATGGCAAAAAGGGATGGGAGAATCCATGACCTGCCTTGTCCATAAATGAACCATCAGTCCATCCAGGAGAGAGCCATCAGTCCATCCAGGAGAGAGCCATCAGTCCATCCAGGAGAGAGCCAACAGTCCATCCAGGAGAGAGCCATCAGTCCATCCAGGAGAGAGCCATCAGTCCATCCAGGAGAGAGCCATCAGTCCATCCAGAGAGAGCCAACAGTCCATCCAGGAGAGAGCCATCAGTCCATCCAGGAGAGAGCCAACAGTCCATCCAGGAGAGAGCCACAGTCCATCCAGGAGAGAGCCAACAGTCCATCCAGGAGAGAGCCATCAGTCCATCCAGGAGAGAGCCATCAGTCCATCCAGGAGAGAGCCAACAGTCCATCCAGGAGAGAGCCATCAGTCCATCAGAGAGAGCCATCAGTCTAGGAGAGAGCCATCAGTCCATCCAGGAGAGAACCATCAGTCCATCCAGGAGAGAGCCATCAGGCCATCCAGGAGAGAGCCATCAGTTCATCCAGGAGAGAGCCACAGTCCATCCAGGATTTCACTGGAACCCAAGTTCTTAAGACGTTGGCCATGGGATCAAATGATTGTCAGATTGAAAGATCTAGCTGATTGATGCAGTGGCAATCAGCTAGATTCACCTGCCAGTAGCAGTAGCACAAAAGCAGCATTGCGGCATCAGTCTCCAGTAGGTGTGCCCAGTCAGTCTCCAGTAGGTGTGCCCAGTCAGTCTCCAGTAGGTGCCCAGTCAGTCTACACAGGGTGTGCCCAGTCAGTCTACACCAGGTGTGCCCAGTCCAGTCTACACCAGGTGTGCCCAGTCAGTCTCCAGTAGGTGTGCCCAGTCAGTCTACACCAGTGTGCCAGTCAGTCTCCAGTAGGTGTGCCCAGTCAGTCTACACCAGGTGTGCCCAGTCAGTCTCCAGTAGGTGTGCCCAGTAGGTCTCCACCAGGTGTGCCCAGTAAGTCTACACCAGGTGTGCCCAATCAGTCTACACCAGGTGTGCCCAATCAGTCTACACCAGGTGTGCCCAATCAGTCTACACCAGGTGTGCCCAACCTTCTTTGATGTCAGATCTACTTTTTCATTTGCCAGCCTGATGAGATCTACCAGTCTCTAAATCTAAACCAACCAACAAAATGTATGGAACGCAACACACCASTGARTATTGACCTGTTGCTATGATACCTATTTGTGTGGACCAAATGTGGACCAATAACATGTTTTCCACAAATAAGTGAAACTAATTTMTTTTCCGACCTTAGTGTGACTTTTGGCATTCGTTGGAGGCAAGTAGTTTGTCATAGTCAGGGCTGTAGCAGCTTGTTGCAGGTCTCATGCAGGCCACAAGGTGCTCATCAGTCATAGTAGATCTGTACTTGGACTGTATTATCTTCATGTGAGAAAATACAGACTCACAGAGGCAGGTTGATCCAMAAAGGGCTGATAAGTTGAGAGMACATCTTCTTATGTTGGGATACTTCTCCTCCAGCAGCAGCTCCCAGAACTCCTGCTTCATCTCAGTGGTTGCCCTGGATTTCAGCTGAATGTCATTTTGATCGGTGAGAATTTCGGTTTCTGCTATAGTTGTGTCCAACTGAACAAGTGATCCCATTTTGGAGGCAATGACTTCCACATTTATGTCTGTGCCAAACGGAAAGCACATATAAGTGGCAATAGGCTCAAGTGGTGCAAAGTCAGTGAAACGACAGCAAAACTCAGACAAGATGTTCTGGACTCTAAAGCTGTGCTGTATCCTTGCCCTGATGTTCAAGTTCTGAATGCATGTGTTGAAAGAAGTGCAGGTCCTTCCGTTGCAGCTTTCTTGTGAGCAGTTGTGGTTTGCAATAATGTGTATACAGAGCAGATCATGTCGATTACATGTTTTCCTTTTCCTTGCAGCTCTACATTCAATTCAATAAGCATGTACGTTAGGTCAGTGAGAAAAGATAAATCCAGGAGTCATATATATTCTGCATGTTTGGAGACCTTGAGAAACTCCTTGATTTCAGGCAACAACTCACTGAATCAACCAAAAAATGTACCTCGGCTCAGCCACCACACATCCGTGTGCAGCAGCAGGTCTGTGTGCCCCGCTGCAGTCTCTTCTAAGTGAGCGTGAAAAAGCCTCCGCTGTAGGCTTCTTGCTCGAATAGAACACACAATCTTCATCGCAACATCTATCACCTCTTTCATGTTTAACATCTTCCTGCACAAAGCTTCCTGATGAGTTACGCAGTGATAACTAAGAAAGACGGTGAAAGAATCATCTCGTTTGCACAATGCAACAAACCCACTAATGCGGCCTACCATAGCGNACCCAGCCAGGGGTATTACTGACAGCTGAATGATCTGACCCAGCAGGGGTAATATGACAACTTGAATGGATCTGACCCAGCAAAGGGATTATGAGACAGCTGATATGGATCTGACCCGCAGGGTATTTGATGAACAACTGAATGGATCTGAACCCCAGCCAGGGTAATTAATACAACTGAAATGGAATCTGAAAAACCCAGCAGGGTAAATTTTGGACAGCTGAATGGATCTGACCCAGCAGGGTATTATGACAACTGAATGGATCTGGCCCAGCAGGGTATTATGACAGCTGAATATCTGAACCCCAGCAGGGTATTAATGACAACTGAATGGGATCTGGCCCAGCAGGGTATTATGACAGCTGAATGATCTGGCCCAGCAGGGTTTTTATGACCAACTGGAAAATTGGATTGTGCCCAGCAGGGCATTATGACAGCGAATGGATCTGAACCCACAGCAGGGTATTAATGACAGCTTTGATGGATTGGCCACAGCAGGGTATTATGACAAACTGAATGGTATCTGGCCCCACGGGTATTATGACCAGCTGAAGGATCTGAGCCCAGCAAGGTATTATGACAGCTGAATTGATCTGAACCGTCCAGCAGGGTATTATGGACATGCTGAAATGGATCTGACCGCCCAGCATGGGTATTATTGACAACTGAATGGCATCTGACCAGCAGGGGTATTATGACAGCTAAATGGATCTGGCCCAGGCAGGGGATTATGACAACTGAATGGATCTGCCCAACAGGGTAATTATGACAGCTGAATGGATCTGAACCCAGCAGGTAACTATTGAAAGCTGAATGGATCTGACTCCAGCCTAGGGGTTATTAATGGACAGCTAGAAATGGATCTGACCCCAGCATGTTATTTATTGACAACTGAAATGGAATCTGGCCCAGCAGGGTATAATGAACAGCTGAATGGAATCTGAACCGCAGCAGGTAATTATGACAGCTGAATGGATTTCTGACCCAGGCAGGGTATTATGACAAATGAAGGATCTGGCCCGCAGGGTATTATGAAGCTGAATGTGATCTGAACCAGGCAGGGTATACGACAGCTGCATGGATCTGGCCCACGCAAGGGGTAAATTACGATAACTGAATGGATTGTCCCAGCAAGGGTATTATGACAGCTGAATGGATCTGGCCCAGCAGGGTATTACGACAGCTGAATGGGTCTGGCCCAGCAGGGTATTACGAACAGCTGAAATGATCTGGCCTAGGCAGGGTATTATGATAAACTGAATGGATCTGTCCCAGCAAGGGTATTCATGACAGCTGAATGGATCTGGCCCAAGCAGGGGTATTATGACAGCTGAAATGGGATCTGACCTCAGCAGGGTATTATGACATACTGGAATGGATCCTGCCCAGCAGGGTATATGACAGCTGACCATGGATCTGACACAGCAGGGTATTTGATGAACAGCTGAATGATCGGGTCCAGCATGGGCTTAATTATGGACAGCTGAAATGGATCTGACCCAGCAGGGTATTACGAAAACTGAATGAATCTGACCCAGCAGGGGTAATTATGAACAACTGAAATTGGATCTTCCCAGCAGGGTATTACGACAGCGGAATGGATCTGGCCCAGCAGGCGTATTATGAAACTGAATGCAATCTGTCCCAGCAGGGTATTATGAACAGCTGAATGGATTCTGTCCCAGCAGGGTATTACGACAACTGAATGGATCTGACCACAGCAGGTACTATGACGATGAGCTGAATGGCTCTGGCCCCAGCAGGGTATTATGATAACTGAATGGGATCCGGGCCCAGCCGGGTATTATGACAGCTTGAATGGATCTGAACCCAGCAGGGTATTATGAAAAAACTGAATGGATCGTGCCCGCAGGGTATTATGACAAGCGAATGGATCTGACCCAGCAGTGAGGTATTATGCACAACTGGAATGGATTTGACCCAGAAAGGGTAATTATGACAGCTGAATGGATCTGACCCCAGCAGGGTATTATGTACAACATGAATGGATTTGACCCAGGCAGAGGGATATTATGACAGCTGAAATGGATCTGACTCCAGCAGGGTATTATGCCACTGAAGTGTATCTTCCGCCAGCAGGGTATTATGACAGCTGAAATGGATCTGGCCCGCAGCAGGGTATTCTGACAACTGAAATGGAATCTGGCCCACACGGGTATTATGACAGCAGAATGGATCTGGCCACACAGGGTATTATTGATAACTGAATGGATCTGACCCCAGCAGGGTTATATGACAACTGGGAATGGATCTGACGACCCACCGCAGGGTATTATGACAGCTGAAGGTCTGACCCAGCAGGGTATATGACAACTGAGAATGGATCTGACCACAGCAGGGTATTATGACAACTGAATGGATCTAGACCCCAGCAGGGTATTATACAGCTGAATGGATCTGAACCAGCAGGGTAATTATACCAACTGAATGATCTGACACCAGCAAGTGTATTATGACAAGCCTGAATGGATCATGACCCAGCAGGGTATTAGTCAACTGAAATGGATCTGACACCAGCAGGGTATTTGAACAACTGAAAATGGATCTGACCCAGCAGGGTATTCTTGACGCTGAATGGACGGACCAGCAAGGGTATTTATGAACAACTTGATGGATCTGGCCCAGAAGGTATTATTGAACAGCTGAATGGATCTACCCAGCAGGGTATTATGACAACTGAAATGGATCCTGGCCCACAGGGTATTATGACAGCTGAATGGATCTGGCCGCAGAGGTATAGACAACTGAATGATATGGCCAGCAAGGGTACTTATGACAGCTGAATGGATCTGGCCCAGCAGGGTTATTAATGACAGCATGAAATGGATCTGAACCCAGCAGGGTATTTGAACAGCTGAAATGGATCTGACCCAGGCAGGGTATTATGGAACAAACTGAATGGATCTTGCCAGCCGGGTATTAGACAGATAAATGGATCTGGCCCAGCAGGGTATTATGAAACTGAATGGATCTGCCGCCAACAGGGTATTATGACAGCTGAATGGATCTGACCGCAGCAGGTAAACTTTGACATCATGAATGATGCTGACCCAGCCAGGGTAATTATGACAGCTGAATGGATCTGACCCAGCAGTGTATTATGAACAACTGAATGGATCTGGCCAGCAGGCTATTATGACAGCTGAATGGACTGACCAGGCAGGGTTATTATGACAGCTGAATGATCTGACCCAGCAGGTGTATTATGACAGACTGAATGGATCTGACCGCAGCTAGGGTAATTATGACAGCTGAATGGATCGACACAGCAGGGTATACGAACAGCTTGAATGGATCTGGGCCCAGCAGGGGTATTAAATGAATAACACTGAATCTGGGATTCTGTCCAAGCAGGGTATTAGTGACCAGCTATGAGGTCTGGGCCCAGCAGGTATTTAGCACACAGGCTGAATGGAATCTGGGCCCCAGCCAGCGTAATTATGAATAACTGAATGGATCTGACCCAAGCAGGTATTATGACAGCCTGGAATGGAATCTGGCCCCCAAGCAAGGGTATTATGACAGCTGAATGGGATCTGGAAACCACGAGCAGGGTATTAGAACGAGCTGAAATGGATTGGCGCCCAGCAGGGTATTATGACAGCTGACTGTATTTGAACCCCCAGCAGGGGTATTACGAACCACTGAATGGAATTTGGCCGCCAGCAGGGTATTATGACAGCTGAATGGATCTTGTCCCAGCAGGGTAATTACGACGCGTGATATGGCTCTGGGCCCCAGCAGGTATTTATGACAACTGAATGCCCTCTGTCCCACAAGGGTATTATGACAGCTGAATGGATCTGGCCCAGCAGGGTATTATGACAGCTGAATGGATCTGACCGCAGCAGGGTATTATGACAAAAACGAATGGATCTGTCCCAAGCAGGGTATTATGACAGCTGAATGGATCTTGGCCAGCAGGGTATTTCATGACAACTGCAAATGGATCTGACCCAGCAGGGTATTACTGACACCCTGAATGGCTCTGGCCCAGCAGAGTATTATGGACACTCAATGGATCGTGTCCCAGCAAGGGCTATCTATGACAGCTGATGGATCGTCCCAGCAGGGTATTTGACAGCACTGAATGGATCTGTCACAGCAAGGGTATTTATGAACATACTGAATGGAATCTTGGATCCCACAGGTATAGACAAACTTGGAATGGAATCTGCCAGACAGGTTGATTAATGACAAATGCTGATGGTCTGGCCCGCAGGAGCAGGTTATGATGACAACTGAATGGGATCTGGCCCAGCAGGGTATTATGACCACTGGAATGGAGTCGCCCAGCAGGTTAGACGTATATTGAAATCTGAATGGATCGGTGGCCGCAGAGGGTATTACTGACAGCTGAATGGATTCTGACCCAGCAGCGAGTATTTAATGACAATCTGAATGGATCGGCGCCAGCGAGGTATGATGACAGAGCTGAAACTGGATCTTGACCCAGCAGATGGTATAAGATTGATTACAATCTGAATGGATTTGACCCAGCAGGGCATTTATCATGACAGCTGAATGGATCTGACCCAGCAGGGTATTATGACAATCTGAAGTGATCTGACCCAGCAGCGTATTATGACAACTGAATGGATCTGACCCAGCAGGCATGGTATTATGAGCAGCTGAAATGGATCTGACCCAGCAGGGTATTATGACATATGAATGGATCTGACCCAGCAGAGGTATGTAGTAACATGCTGAAATGGATTCGACCAGCAGGGGGTATTATGGACCAGACTGAATGGATCTGACCCAGCAGGGTATTATGACAACTGAAATGGATTCTGACCAGCAGTTTTCACAGCTGAGATATGACACTTTATGACAACTGATGGATTGGCACTCAAAAGCAGGTTATTATGAACAGCTGAATGGATCTGACCCAGATCAAGGTATTATGACAACATGTAATGGATTTGGCCCAGCAAGGGTAATATGAGCAGCTTGAATGGATCTTGGCCCAGCAGGGTATTATGACAAGCGAATGGATCTGGCCCAGCAGGGGTATTATGACAGCTTGAATGGATCTGAGCCCAGCAGCGTATTATGACAGCGAATGGGATCTGGCCCAGCAGGGGTATTATGACAACTGACTATGGATCTGGCCCAGCAGGGTATCATGACAGTATGATGACGGCAGCAATTTGACAGCTGGGATTACCCAGCATTGAAGTCTAGATGCTGACCAGCAGGGATACTGTATGATAACTGAATGGATCTGACCCAATAGCAGGCTATTATGACAGCTGAATGGATCTGGCCGCAGAGGGGTATTATGACAACTGAAGTGGAATCTGCCACAACAGGGTAATTATGAACAGCTGAATGGATCTGACCCAGCAGGGTACTTTGACAGCTGACATGGATCTGACCCAGCAGGTATTATGACAAGCTGAATTGGTCTGACCCAGCAGTGTATTATGACAACTGAATGGATATCTGGCCGCAGCAGGGACTATTATGACAGCTGAATGGATCTGACCCAGCAGGTATTGAGCTAATGTGATCGACAGACAGTTACATGAATGGATCTGCCGAAGTAAGACAGCTACAGGTCTAGACGCAGGTTAGAGTATTCTGCCAGCAGGTACGAACTGAATGATCTGGCCAGCTCGTATTACGACGGTGAAAGGATCTGGCAGGTATCAGACGACAGGACGCAGCGGGTATTAGAACAGCTGAATTGGATCTGGAACAGCAGAAAGGTATTTACGACAACTGAAATGGATGCTGTCCCAGGCAGGGTATTTAATGATAGACTGAATGGATTCTGGTCCGCAGAGGGTTTTATGACCAGCTGAATGGATTCTGGCCCAGCAGGTAATTATAGACAGCTGAATGACTGGCCCAGCGGCGTATTATGACATGAAGCTGACACGCAATGAGATTCCTAAGTAGCGCCAGCAGGGTATTTGATGACAGGATGACTGAACAGGATAAGAGAACTGACTGAGACCCAGCAGAGGTATTATGAACAGCTGAATGGAATCTGGTCCACAGACAGGGTAATTACACAGAGCTGAATGGGATCTGGCACCGAGCAGGCGTTTAGGACAACTGAATGGATCTGTCCCAGCAGGGTATTATGACAGTTGATGTTCGTCGACGTATACGACAAAGCTGAATGGATTGACCCAGCAGGGTATTATGACAGCTGAATGGATCTGGACAGCAGGGTATTATGACAACTGAATGGATCTGGCCCAGCAGGGTATTATGACAGCTGAATGGATCGACCCAGCAGGGTATTACGACAACTGAATGGATCTGACCCAGCAGGGTATTATGACAACTGAATGGATCTGGCCCCAGCAGGGTATATATACACAGCTGAATGGATCTGGCCCAGCAGGATATTGACAGCTGAATGATCTGACCCAGCAGGGTATTATGACAACTGAATGGATTCTGGCCCAGCAGGGTATTTGACAGCTGAATGGATCTGACCAGCAGGGTATTATGAAAAACTGAATGGATCTGCCCAGCAGGGTATTATGACAGCTGAATGGATCTGGCCCAGCAGAGGTATTATTGACAAACTGAATGGATCTGACCCACAGGGTATTATGACAGCTGAATGGATCTGGCCCAGCAGGGTATTATGATACAGGCTGAAAGATGGATCTGACCCAGCAGGGTATTAATGACAAGCTGAATGGATTCTGACCCAGCAGGGTATTATGACAAACGTGAATGGATCTGACCCAGCAGGGTATTATGACAGAACTGAATGGATCTGACCCAGCAGGTATTATGACAACTGAATGGATCTGCCAGCAGGGTATTATGACACTTGAATGGATCTGACCCAGCAGGGTATTAGACAAACTGAATGGATCTGACCAGCAGCAGGGTATTATGACAATGAATGGCTCTGGCCCAAGGGTATATGACAACTGAAGTGACTGGCCCAGCAGGGTATTATGACAGCTGAATGGATCTGACCCAGCAGGGGTATTTAATGACAGCTGAATGGATCCTTGGACCCAGCACGGGGTTATTATGACACTGAATGGATCTGACCCAGCAGGGTATTATGACAGCTGAATGGATCTATGGCCCAGCAGGGTATTATGACAACTGAATGGATCTGGCCCCACAGGGTATTATGACAGCCTGAATGATCTGACCCAGCAGGTATTTGACAGCTGAATGGATCTGACCCAGCAGGGTATTATGACAGCTGAATGGATCTGACCCAGCAGTGTAATTATGACAACTGAATTGGATCTGCCCCAGCAGCTATTATGACAGCTGAATGATCTGACCCAGCAGGGTATTTGAACAGCTGAATGGATCTGACCCAGCAGTGTATTATGACAAACTGAATGGATCTGATCCCAGCAGGGTATTATGACAGCTGAAACTGACTGAACCCAGGCAGGGTATTATGAAACTGAATGGATCTGGCCAGCAGGGTATTTATGACAACTGAATGGATCTGACCCAGCAGGTATTATGACAGCTGAATGGATCTGGCCCAGCAGGGTATTAGACAGCTGAATGGATCTGGCCAGCAGGGTATTATGACAGCTGAATGGATTCTGACCCAGCAGGGTATTATGACAGCTGAATGGATCTGGCCAGCAGGGTATTATGACAGCTGAATGGATCTGACACAGCAGGGTAATTGAGACAGCTGAAATGGACTTATGGCCCAGCAGGGTATTATGACAGCTGAATGGATCTGCCCAGCAGGGTATTACGACAGCTGAATGGATTCTGGCCAGCAGGGTATTATGACAGCTGATGGATCTGTCCCAGCAGGGGTAAATTAGACAGCTGAATGGATTCTGGCCCAGCAGGTATTATGACAACTGAATGGCATCTGAATCTCCAGAGCAGGGTATTATGCAGCTGAATGGATCTGGCCCAGCAGGGTATTATGACAGCTGAATGGATCTGACCCAGCAGGGTATTATGACACTGAATGGATCTGGCCCAGCAGGTATCGTATTTGACAGCTGAAATGGATTGGCCAGCAGGGTATTATGACAACTGAATGGATCTGACCCAGCAGGGTTTTATGACAGCTGAATGGATCTGGCCGCAGCAGGTATTATGACAGCTGAATGGATCTGACCCAGCAGGGTAATTATGACACTGATGGATCTGTCCCAGCAGGGTATTATGACAGCTGAATGGATCTGTCCCAGCAGGGTATTATGACAAACTGAATGGATCTGACCCCAGATCCATTCAGTTGTCATAATACCCTGCTGGGTCAGATCCATTCAGCTGTCATAATACCCTGCTGGGCCAGATCCATTCAGTTATCATAATACCCTGCTGGG
>NC_036875.1:38313584-38394215 GCF_002910315.2 Salvelinus sp. IW2-2015 | reverse complement strand
TGTCATAATACCCTGCTTGGTCAGATCCATTCAGTTGTCGTAATACCCTGCTGGGTCAGATCCATTCAGCTGTCATAATACCCTGCTGTGTCAGATCCATTCAGCTGTCATAATACCCTGCTGGGCCCGATCCATTCAGCTGTCATAATACCCTGCTGGGNGCTGGGCCCGATCCATTCAGCTGTCATAATACCCTGCTGGGTCAGATCCATTCAGTTATCATAATACCCTGCTGGGCCAGAGCCATTCAGTTGTCGTAATACCCTGCTAGGCCCTTTGTAGAAAATGTTGGTGGAGGCTATTGATGTGTTAGTATACTGTAATTCATCTTTATATTGCAATAAACAACAGCAACCCAGAAAAAGTAAAATGCTATTTTTATATTATTAAACAAAATCCCTTGACTAGGTGGATAATGCTGTACAGGGAAATGATTGGCCGATATCGGCCTACCAGTAATCTGTGCTTTATATACGTTATTTAATTGCCAGCTGAAATATAAATGTCCCAGATATCGGTAATGGTTTTTCATATACACACTTGCACTCACAACCCCCCCCCCCCGTGGCTGTTTATGCAGTATAGGCTGCTGGGTAAATTGATATGTTGAGTGGTAGGTTGGGTTTGTGCATATATCAGCATGCTTTGCGTGGGTAAAGGTACAGCACTGAGAATAGAGCAATCTGTGTAATGATTTTCTTCCCTGTAGCTATTCAAACAGTTGTATGTAGCAGCAATTACCCTTCATGGACAATTCCCCATGTTTTCATATTGCTTTTGATTGGAAATGCAAATGAGAACTTATGAATTTGGCAATGGTAAAAAATAAATGTCTGTGATATCTCCATTACGCACAACAAGATAACCGTACTTTCATAGTATACTTAACTAAAAGCAAAAACATGCTTGCAAATGTGTAATCATTCCAAGTCATTGACGCCTTTGTGCCTTTCTTTTGATTCCTGTTTGAATCTGAGCAAATGCTTGTTATGGGTACCAGATAAGCCACATGGCTGGTTCTAAATGCCAGATAACATCATAAACGGCACATCAGAAGTACTATAAGGGATACCAGAAACAATTCCCCAACATCAAAAATATCATTTAAATTCATTTGGCAAAAATTTTATCTGGTGCTTTTACAGCTGATTGGTTTGGTTTGATAAATATATATATTTTTTAAATGTGTGGATTTTGTGATTATAGCCCAATTGACTTGAAAGGAAATCCACATCAAATGGAGGCAAACCTCTATCATCAGAGACCCAGCTGACTACAGTGTCACCAACAGCCAGTGAGAGATCGCTCTCTCCTAAGCATTCCCTCACTCTTATCCAGACAGGCAGGCTGGCTAATTTCACTCAGGAGAGCCAATACTGCCATTCAATGAGCTAGTCTTTCTATAGTCCATTAAGGAATTACCCATCCATGCCCACAGCAGCACTTCCCGGGGGCTAATAAGGATGATATCAGCTTTATTGAACATGTAAATGTTGCCAGTGTTACCCTCTTATTCTTCGGACTGACCGTTATGTGCTCCCGATTCTTGGAACAACTTATTCCACTGGGCACATACTTAAGTTCGATTGAGGTCCTGAATATTCTCAATACTGAGCTCACTAGTTCCCCTTTAATGGTCAAAACAAGAAAGATTAATAGGCTTATGTTATTTTATTTTGAAACAGATAGGACAGATTGGCCATTAAAAAGAGCAGTCATAACAGAACAGCTTTTCTTTAAAGTATAATCTGTGTACGGATCTTAAATAGGAAAAATGAAATTTCAAAACCCTTACTATAAATGCTGTTTAAGATCTATCACTATGCAACTCAAAAGACTGAGAGTATAGTATAGACTGTGCATGACTGGCAGAGGAGGTTGTTCTTCAGTGATTGACTCCCTGTGTGTTGTGCTGGGAGGGTGGGAGCTGAACATGTGCTTTGTCTGCTTGCTTCCATTAGCTTAATGTTCCATTTGTTCCTGATAAGTGCTGAGGTGAGCGTGACTCCACGTGAAATAATGAAGCCTACAGTGCATCAGAAAGAAAGGGAGAGAGAGAGAAAGGTGGAGGGAGAGATGCAGTGTGTGTATGTGAGAGCGAGAGAGAGAGAGAGAGAGAGAGAGAGAGAGACTAATAGATTGTAATTAAGAAACTTTAATTTGTTTGTCTTTCAGTTAAACAACTTCATTGTGGTTTTAACAGAATAACAATCTACTTCTTGGATCCTTCTGGGAAAAATGTTGTTAACTAATAACCCACTCTGACATACAAATCCATCATGAAACTAGTGGATGGAGAGGGTGGGGTCAGCATCTGGTTGCCTCACAGCAACAGCTGGATCAGCGAATACTCCTGCTGCTGCATTGCCCGAGGACGTAAATCAGTTCCTAGCATACATGCAACATACCGTACCAATGGATGCTGTAGGTAGTAACCAATTAATATTAACCACATAGAAAATGCACAGTGGGCTACAGTCAGAGACGGAGGAACAAGTTTTTGACAGGGGGTCCAGGATTTCTTAAATATGTTTCTGCTTATAATTTCAGATTTTTTTTATAGGCTATTTGTTAGTCAACCTGTCTATAATTAGATATATTTAGCTTTTCTTGTGTCACTATACACTACCGATCAAATGTTTTAGAACACTTACTCATTCAATGGTTTTTCTTTATTTTTTACGATTTTCTACATTGTAGAATAATAGTGAAGAAATCAAAACTATGAAATAACGCATATTGAATCATATAGTAACCAAAAAAGTGTTAATCAAATCAAAATACATTATATGTTTGAGAGTCTTCAAATAGCCACCCTTTGCCTTGATGAAAGCTTTGCACACTCATGGCATTCTCTCCACCAGCTTCATGAGGTAGTCACTGGAATGCATTTCAATTTACAGGTGTACCTTCTTAAAAGTTAATTTGTGGAATTTCTTTCCTTTTTAATGTGTTTGAGCCAATCAGTTGTGTTGTGACAAGGTGTGTGTGTGTGTGGGGGAGGGGGGGGGTATACCGAAGATAGCCCTATTTGCTAAAAGACCATTTCTATATTATGGCAAGAACAGCTCAAGTAAGCAAAGAGAAATGACAGTCCATCATTACTTTAAGACATGAAGGTCAGTCAAGATGGAACATTTCAAGAACTTTGAAAGTTTCTTCAAGTGCAGCCACAAAAACCATTAAGCGCTATGATGAAACTGGCTCTCATGAGGACCGCCACAGGAATGGAAGACCCAGAGTTACCTCTGCTGCAGAGGATAAGTTCATTAGAGTTACCAGCCTCAGAAATTGCAGCCCAAATAAATGCCTCACACAGTTCAAGTAACATCTCAACATCAACTCTTCAGAAGAGACTGTGTAAATCAGGCCTTCCTAATCGAATTTCTGCAAAGAAACCACTACTAAAGGACCCCGATAAGAAGAAGAGACTTGCTTGGGCCAAGAAACACAAGCAATGGACATTAGACCAGTGGAAATTTGTCCTTTGGTCTGGAGTCCAAATTGGAGAATTTGGTTCCAACCGCCGTGTCTTTGTGAGATGCGGTGTGGGTGAACGGATGATCTCTGCATGTGTTTTCCCACCGTAAAGCATGGAGGAGGAGGTGTTATGGTGTGGGGGGTGCTTTGCTGGTGACACTGTCTGTGATTTATTTAGAATTCAAGGGACGCTTGACCAGCATGGCTACCACAGCATTCTGCAGCAATACACCATCCCACCTGGTTTGGGCTTAGTGGGACTATCATTTGTTTTTCAACAGGACAATGACTTAAAACAACTCCAGGTGGTGTAAGGGCTATTTTTCCAAGAAGGAGAGTGATGGTGTGCTGCATCAGATGACCTGGACTCCACAATCCCCCGACCTCAACCAAATTGAGATGGTTTGGGATGAGTCGGACCGCAGAGTGAAGGAAAAGCAGCCAACAACTGCTCAGCATATGTGGGAACTCCTTCAAGACTGTTGGAAAAGCATTCCAGGTGAAGCTGGTTGAGAGAATGCCAAGAGTGTGCAAAGATTTCATCAAGGCAAAGGGTGGCTATTTGAAGAATCTCAAATATAAAATATATTTTGGTTTCTACATGATTCCATGTGTTATTTTACAGTTTTGATGTCTTCACTATAATTCTACAATGTAGAAAATAGTCAAAATAAAGGAAACCATTGAATGATTAGGTGTTCTAAACCTTTTGACCGGTAGTGTATGTTGCCCTAGAAGGCGCTTGCTCACCAGAATAAAACGCTTGCTCACCAGAATAATGTCATAAATCGATAGAATGAACGCTTTAATCTATTTGGTAAAGTTTCTCTGTCATCTCTTCTTCTTTCACGGCGCAAAGATGTTTAGGGACCGTGGAGAAAATGCAATAAGCTTAACAAAATAAAAAAGGAAACATTTTCTGTGAAAACTGCCCAACATGTTTGTGATAAGATAACAGTTCGGCTTGTATATGCATATTTTATGTGGTTGAAACACTATTAGCTTTTATGATGCTGATAAAGATAAAGATAGCACCTCTACAGACGGTATCTAACTGCACATTCACATTCTCTCAAAATGCATTTGGACTCCTGTTAACGAGTCAAAATGTTCCCTACTTTTGGTGCATAATTTTATTGCATGAAATGCTTAATTCAGCAGGAGTGAATATGTGAGAGGTTATAACCCTACAGTCAGGTTCCAGATTTCAGTTTCCATTTAACACATCTGAACAATAGGCTACAGTTCCCTTGACGTGCCATAGGCCTATTTGAAGTTCCCATCTTGTGACTGTCGAATTTGTATAGCGCCTCACAATCATCACACATAACACTGCTCTCATCCTGATTTACCACTTCACCAACTCTCCATTTCGCAACTTTTTGCCTCCGTGGATCGATGTTAACTTTTTCTGCCTGTTCCCAAAAGCATTTGGTAAATGGTGTGTAGGCTGTTGGGCCCATGTACAGTTAGGCCCTGAAGCTTAGGCTGAAGTACTAATGCCAGATAGCCTAAAATAATCAACTATTTTTAAAGGTATTGTTTTCTCTTTTTTCAACCTGCCACGCCACCCACCCATCCTCACAATATTGCATGACCCTAAACCCACCCATCCTCACAATATTGTATGACCCTAAACCCACCTATCCTCACAATATTGCATGACCCTAAACCCACCCATCCTCACAATATTTCATGACCCTAAACCCACCCATCCTCACAATATTGCATGACCCTAAACCCACCCGCCTAGCGGATAGGTTATAACCGCGGGGACTGCAGGTTATGAGTCAGCCCGCGCATCACTAATGTGCAATACTGTATTGGAAATTCTAGTAGTGTCTAGAAGGAAAGAATACATAAAAAATGGAGAATGACTGGGTTGGCTTGATGAGTTAAATCTCCACATGCCTGGGTTCACAACCAACAGGACTGGCATCTATGACAGGGAAAGACCTCTGCACTAGAGGAGCATAGCCTACAGTATTACGTTTGGGTAAAATAACAACAATGTGCAATGACAGCTCTGTGGGCCAAAAATACAGGCGAGAATAAAACGGTTTTCAGGTCCCCGTGGTTGGTGGTGTGAATCCGGAGCAGGTTAATATAAGGAAAATGAAAGGTCCCTGGGAGTGAACAGAGGAGTCTATGTATCGAGCGTCTAAAGCCAGTCTTACAGCAAAGTTCAATTAGGTCAAGCAGAAGACCAACAAAAATCTTTGGAGGACGAAGTTCGGAGAGGATAAAAAGTTTGTAATGCCATCAGAGGCCAGACTTGGAACAAGAAAAGAAACACACATTCCAGTTCTTAATGCATTATTTTATCCAGTTTGTCTTAATTTAATCCGGTATGATCTGATCATTCCATATCAAGCTGAATAGCGAAAGGCTAGTAAATGTACAAGAGCTTTTGAAGCACGGTTTCATGTGGAGTTTCATGTGGATTGGTAACAAAGTACCTCTTATCTAGTTCACCTAGTTATGAGACTTTGTAATAAATAAATAAATAAAATACACAGGAAATTAAGACGACAATTCTCTTGTGGAGCGGTACAGTGATTTATTTAATTAAACAGTGTTTAATGGTTCGAGGTATTCAGATACTTTGAACAGCTCCACTTTAATAACCATATCTGTTGTTAATAAAATGAGTCATGTTCATTGCAGAAAGAGACCCCTTTGCTTTTGTTAAGGTATTGTCCAATAAGATTAATTATTTAGATGTTATATACAGTTGAAGTTGGAAGTTCACATACACTTAGGTTGGAGTCATTAAAACTCGTTTTTCAACAACTCCACAAATTTCTTTAAAAAAAACTATAGTTTTGGCAAGTCGGTAAGGACATCTAATTTGTGCAGGGCACAGGTAATTTTTCCAACAATTGTTTACAGAGAGATTCTTTCACTTATAAATCACTGTATTACAATTCTAGTGGGTCAGAAGACTACATACACTAAGTTGACTGTGACTGTAAACAGCTTGGAAGATTCCAGAAAATTATGTCATGGCTTTAGAAGCTGATAGGCTAATTGACATAATTTGAGACAATTGGAGGTGTACCTGTGGATGTATTGCAAGGCCTACCTTCAAACGCAGTGCCTCTTTGCTTGACATCATTGGAAAATATAAAGAAATCAGCCAAGACCTCAGAAAAATAATTGTAGACCTCCACAAGTCTGGTTCATCCTTGGGAGCAATTTCCAAACGCCTGAAGGTACCACGTTCGTCTGTACAAACAATAGTACGCAATTATAAACACCATGGGACCACGCGAATGCCATACCGCTCAGGAAGGAGACGTATTCTGTCTCCTAGAGATGAACGTACTTTGGTGCGAAAAAGGCAAATCAATCCCAGAACAACAGCAAAGTACCTTATGAAGATGCTGGATGCTGAATGCTGAAACAGGTACACAAGTATCTCTATCCACAGTAAAATGAGTCTTATATCGACATAACCTGAAAGGCTGCTCAGCAAGGAAGAAGCCACTGCTCCAAAATCTCCATAAAAAAGCCAGACTACGGTTTGCAACTGCACATGGGTACAAAGATCGTACTTTTTGGAGAAATGTCCTCTGGTTTGATGAAACAAAATTAGAACTGTTTGGCCATAATGACCATTGTTACGTTTGGAGGAGAAAGGGGGAGGCTTGCAAGCCGAAGAACAACATCCCAACCGTGAAGCACGGGGGTGGCAGCATCATGTTGTGGGGGTGCTTTGCTGCAGGAGAGACTGGTGCACTTCACAAAATAGATAGCATCATGAGGGAGGACATTTTTGTGGATATTGAAGCAAAATCTCAAGACATCAGTCAGGAAGTTAAAGCTTGGTCGCAAATGGGTCTTCCAAATGGACAATGACCCCAAGCATACTTCCAAAGTTGTGGGAAAATGGCTTAAGGACAACAAAGTCAAGGTATTGGAGTTGCCATCACAAAGCCCTGACCTCAAACCTATATAACATTTGTGGGCAGAATTGAAAAAGTGTTTGCGAGCAAGGAGGCCTACAAACCTGACTCAGTTACACCAGCTCTGACAGGAGGAATGGGCCAAAATTCACCCAACTTACTGTGTGGAAGCTTGTGGAAGGCTACCCGAAACGTTTGACCCAAGTTAAACAATTCAAAGGCAATGCTACCAAATACTAATTGAGTGTATGTAAACTTCTGACCCACTGGCAATGTGATGAAATAAATAGAAGCTGAAATAAATAATTCTCTCTACTATTATTCTGACATTTCACATTCTTAAAATAAAGTGGTGAACTTTCTTCTGAAACTCATTAGTCTATTCTTGTTCAGAGAAATGAAGGCTATTCCATGCGAGAAATTGCCAAGAAACTGAAGATCTCGTACAACGCTGTGTACTACTCCCTTCACAGAACAGCGCAAACTGTCTCTAACCAGAATAGAAAGAGGAGTGGGAGGCTCCGGTGCACAATTGAGCAAGAGGACAAGTACATTAGAGTTTCTAGTTTGAGAAACAGATACTTCACAAGTCCTCAACTGGCAGCTTCATTGAATAGTACCCGTAAAACACCAGTCTAAAGGTCAACAGCGAAGAGGCAATGCTGGCCTTCTAGGCAGAGTTGCAAAGAAAAAGCCATATCTCAAACTGGCCAATAAAAATAAAATATTAAGATGAGCAAAAGAACACAAACACTGGACAGAGATATTCTTACCATGAAAAATGTGTAATTTAACAGAGGGTCTAGCAGAGTGCATTGCATGGTGCCATTGCCAGAGATATTATAGAAAAGAGATAGGAATCCAATGCATGGAGGAACGTATAACACCCCATCCAGCAGACTGTCGACCAATCTCGTTCAAGTTGTCATGCTGCATCATGTGGTTGCTAAGCTAATTGTCACGCAAACAGGTCAAATCAAATTCTATTGGTCACATACACATGATTAGCAGATGTTTTTGCGGGTGTAACAAAATGCTTGTGCTTCTAGCTCAGACAGTGCAGTAATATCTAACAAGTAATATTTAAGAAATTACACACCATAATCCCAATACACACAAATCTAAGTAGGAATGAATTAAGACTATATACATATGGATGAGCGATGTCAGAGTGGAATGAACTAAGATACAGTAGAGTAGTATAGAATACAGTATGTACATATGAGATGAGTAATGCCAGATATGTAAACATTATTAAAGTGACTAGTGTTCAATTCCTTAAAGTGGTCAGTGATTCCTAGTCTATGCCTATAGGCAGCAGCCTCTAATGTGTTAGTGGTGGCTGTTTAACAGTCTGATGGCCTTGAGATAGAAGCTGTTTTTCAGTCTCTCGGTCCCAGCTTTGATGCACCTTCTGGATGATAGAGGGGTGAACAGGCAATGGCTCGGGTGGTTGATGTCCTTGATTATCTTTTTGGCCTTCCTGTGACATTGGGTGCTGTAGGTGTCCTGGAGGGTGGGTAGTTTGCCCCAGGGAATGATTTGGGCAGACCGCGCCACCCTCTGGAGAGCCTTGCGGTTGCGGGCAGTGCAGTTGCCATACCAGGCGGGGATACAGCCCAACAGGATGCTTTCAATTGTGCATCTGTAAAAAAAATTGAGTTTTTTGTGACAAGCCACATTTCTTTAGGCTCCTGAGGTTGAAGAGGCTCTGTTGCTCCTTCTTAACCACACTGTCTGTGTGGGTGGTCTGTCGTGGTAATTTCCTGTATTACTCAATGATGATAGAGCCAACCACACACAAGTCAGAGTTATATTATAAAGTCCATCTTTAATTATATATGAGCTTCACCATAGCCCTTTTTGACTCTCAGATCAATTCAGTGTCTATAAATGAATTCTCTGAGAGTGCTTACAAAACAATTCTTAGTATCATTTATAGCCAAGACACACTCTTCTCAACTCACATGACGAATAACAGATCTTAGGAACATTACAAATAACCTTTTACTTGAAAGAGGAGTATCCCATCCAGATAGCATTAGCTATAAATTATCGTTCAGTTTGGTCTCTTTAGACGAGATTCTAATCTTGTTCTTGGTACCACTTAGGACCAAAACATTACCTCACCCAATGGCATATATCAATTGTCAATTCTAGATACCCCCATCTCAAATACACCCCCTCCTGGACAAGATCAGAAAAGACAGTGAGCCTCTTAGGTCATATACTAGGTCAAGATAAGGGCAACCTCAGAGGGGACATATAATAGTTACAGACACATTCCCATAAGAAGAAAAGCCTCCATTCTGTCCTCCTCCCCTTCTGATATTCTTCATAGCATCACATGGTTTAACAGATACATTGACATATGAAGACAAGCCTGACCTCTCCCCTCTCTGGGCCGCAAGTGACTAAGCCCTAGCTGAGAAGGAATAACTGCAACTGCCAACAGTATAGTCCAAAAGAAGACATTCTAATGACAAGAATAAATAAAACATCTTATTTATCTATGTATCTAACTAATTCTGATTCAGCAACGACAGGTCCATTTCAGTTTGTCATTGATGTGTACACCAAGGAACTTGAAGCTTTCCACCACCTCCAATGCGGTCCTGTCAATATAGATAGGGGCGTGCACCCTCTGCTGTTTCCTGAAGTCCACAATCATCTTCTTTGTTTTAGTGATGTTGTTTTCCAGGCACCACACTCCCAGAGCCCTAACCTCCTCCCTGTACATTGTCTCGTCATCGTTGGTAATCAAGTCTACTACTGTTGTGTTGTCTGCAAACTTGATGATTGTATTGGAGGCGTGCATGGCCACGCAGTCATTATTGAACAGGGAGTACAGGAGTGGGCTGAGCACGCACCATTGTGGGGCCCCAGTGTTGAGGATCAGCGGAGTGGAGGTGAAGTTTTCTAACTTCATCACCTGGGGGCGGCCTGTTAGAAAGTCCAGTACCCAGTTGCACAGGGCAGGTTCAGACCCAGGACCTCGAGCTTAATGATGAGCTTGGCGTGTACTATGGTGTTGATTCCTGAGCTATAGTCAATAAACAGCATTCTTACATAGATATTCCTCTTGTCCAGATGGGATAGGGCAGTGTGCAAAGTGATGGCAATTGCATCGTCTGTGGATCTAGTGGGGCGGTAAGAAAATTTAAGTGGGTCTAGGGTGTCAGGTAAGGTAGAGGTGATATGATCCTTAACTAGCCTCTTAAAGCACTACATGATGACAGAGGTGAGTGCTACCAGGAGATAGTCATTAAGTTCAGTTACCTTTGCCTTCTTGGGTACAGGAAAAATGGTTGCCATCTTGAAGCATGTGGGGACAGCAGACTGGGATAGGGAATGATTTAGTGTGACCGTAAACACACAAGCCAGTTGGTCTCTCTGGAAAGAAATCCTTGCTCTAAGCTCATAAACTTTGTTATCCGAAGACTGAACATTGGTGAGTAATATACTCGGAAGCGGTGAGTGGTGTGCGCGCATCCTAAGTCGAACCGGCAGGCCGCCTCAAATGCCTTTCCTCCGTCGGCAATGTTTTCGTTCGGCCTCTGGAAACAATTGCTCTGAGGGAGAGTGAACAAAGGATCTGCTCCAGGGAAGTCGAATTCCTGGTTGTAGTCCCTTCTCAAAGTCAGTGTATACTGTATGTTGAGAAACATGCCTATTTTCCTCAAAAGTATGTGATGTCATGTTTCCAAAGGTACAGTATATACAATACTACATATAGAAAGTTAATTATCTCACATCTGAGAAATGTTTATGTTGTACTTCTTCCTGATGAAATTCATGCTAATGTTGTTTTATTTTTGCTAGCGCCCAATAGACTCCCATTCATTCCTTGAAGGAGAGTGCTCCTTGTCCCAGAGTCGCCCAGAATGCATCGTGTGGGCATGGGCAACGCACTAAATTGATAGTGCAGTTTGTTTAAGCAATTTTACAGCTAACAAGCTACATTACATGCTGATGTTGTCATTGTTATTTTAATGTGTAGCTACGTTTGATAGCTAGATACCTAGCTAGCCAGCCAGCCAGCCAGAGGCGGCGCTCCTAGTGGCCGGAGAAACTTTAATGCAGGGAAACTTAAATCATTTCTACCAAATTTCTATCAACATGTTAAATGTGCAACCAGAGGGAAAAAAATTCTAGATCAACTGTACAACACACACAGAGACGTGTACAAAAATCTCCCTCGCCCTCCATTTGGTAAATCTAACCACAACTCTATCATCATGATTCCTGCTTACAAGCAAAAATTAAAGCAGGAAGCACCAGTGACTCGTTCTATAAAAAAGTGGTCAGATGAAGCAGATGCTAAACTACAGGACTGTTTTGCTATCACAGACCGGGACATGTCCCGGGATTCTTCCGATGGCATTGAGCAGTACACCACATCAGTCACTGGCTTTATCAATAAGTTGAGGACGTCGTCCCCACAGTGACTGTATGTACATACCCCAACCAGAAGCCATGGATTACAGGCAACATTCGCACTGAGCTAAAGGGTAGAGCGGCGGCCAATTTCAAGGTGCGGGACTCTAACCCGGAAGCGTACAAGAAATCCTGCTATGCCCTGCGACGAACCATCAAACAGGCAGAGCGTCAATACAGGGCTAAGATTGAATCATACTACACCGGCTCCGATGCTCGTCTTATGTGGCAGGGCTTGCAAACTATTACAGACTACAAAGGGAAGCACAGCCGCGAGCTGCCCAGTGACACGAGCCTACCAGACGAGCTAAATCACTTCTATGCTCGCTTCAAGGCAAGCAACACTGAGGCATGCATGAGAGCATCAGCTGTTCCAGACGACTGTGTGATCAGGCTCTCCGTAGCCGACGTGAGTAAGACCTTTAAACAGGTCAACATACACAAGGCTGTGGGCCAGACGGATTACCAGGACGTGTGCTCCGGGCATGTGCTGACCAACTGGCAGGTGTCTTCACTGACAGTTTCAACATGTCCGTGATTGAGTCTGTAATACCAACATGTTTCAAGCAGACCACCATAGTCCATATTCCCAAGAACACGAAGACAACCTGCCTAAATGACTACAGATCGGTAGCGCTCACGTCCGTAGCCATGAAGTGCTTTGAAAGGTTGGTAATGGCTCACATCAACACCATTATCCCAGAAACCCTAGACCCACTCCAATTTGCATACCGCCCAAACAGATCCACAGATGATGCAATCTCTATTGCACTCCACACTGCCCTTTCCCACCTGGACAAAAGGAACATTTATGTAAGAATGCTATTCATTGACTACAGCTCAGCATTCTGTTTGCATCACTGCTTCGAACGGTAATTTCTCGGCCTCTGACCTCAAGGCACTACAGAGGGTAGTGCGTACGGCCCAGTACATCACTGGGGCAAAACTGCCTGCCATTTAGGCCCTCTACACCAGGCGGTGTCAGAGGAAGGCTCTAACAATTGTCAAAGACCCCAGCCACCCCAGTCATAGACTGTTCTCACTACTACCGCATGGCAAGCGGTACCGGAGTGCCAAGTCTAGGACAAAAAGGCTTCTCAACAGTTTTTACCCCTAAAACATAAGACTCCTGAACAGGTAATCAAACAGCTACCGGACTATTTGCTTTGTGTGCCCCCCCCAAACCCTCTTTTGACGCTGCTGCTACTCTCTATTTATCATATATGCATAGTCACTTTAACTATACATTCATGTACATACTACCTCAATTGGGCCGACCATCCAGTGCTCCCGCACATTGGCTAACCGGGCTGTCTGCATTGTGTCCCACCCACCACCCGCCAACCCCTCTTTTACGCTACTGCTACTCTCTGTTCATCATATATGCATAGTCTCTTTAACCATATCTACATGTACATACTACCTCAATCAGCCTGACTAACCGGTGTCTGTATGTAGCCTCGCTACTTTTATAGCCTTGCTACTGTATATAGCCTGTCTTTTTACTGTTGTTTTATTTCTTTGCCTACCTATTGTTCACCTTATACGTTTTTTTGCACTATTGGTTAGAGCCTGTAAGTAAGCATTTCACTGTAAGGTCTACACCTGTTGTATTCGGCGCACGTGACAAATAAACTTTGATTTGATTTGATATGTTGCTGAGTTACAGCAGTTCTGCATTGAAGAGTGTGCCAAAGTTCCTCCATAGCGACGTGAGAGACAGATCAACAACTACATGATGCATTTGGTTGGAGTTATTGCAGCTACAGGTGGCACAATAAAAGTGACAAACATTTTTTTTAAACATACACATCAATATGGAGATATTCTGCCCCACACTCACACTCAGCTCAGACTCCATCAGATATAATTACTTTTCCCACACAGGGCCATTGGCTGTTGCATAACTTTGTTTATGAAATAAATGAAATAAGTATGTAATTGTTGTGTTATTTGTTCACTCAGGTTCCCTATATCTAATATTAGGTTTTGGTGGAAGATCTGCTAACATTCAGTATCAAAAAATATGCAAAAGTAGAGAAAATTAGAAAGAGGGCAAATACTTTTTCAAAGCACTGTAAGTTCATAACCAACTTTGGGAAAATTGTCATGCTGCTTCAGTATCTTACAAAGCATGCAATGGGCTTTTGCATCTCTAGCTCCTCCATAGTCCAAGCTACGGTAAGAGCTAGCCACATTTCACTGTCAGATGGGGCATAACTAAAACAAATGGCTAGCTAATGTTACATGTAAACAAACAGCACCTTTGGCACCGTTGTGCACTGACTGCAGTGTGCAAATGCATGCTTGCTAGCATCAGTAAAAAAGAGTTTCTAACATCCATAAAATATTCCAGCACTCTCCTTCTCCTGTCTTCTTGACATTTTAATCCAAATGTGTGCTGATCAACAGTGCCAAAAGAACAACTCTGCCATGTGTTTGATATTCATCAACAACTCTGTGCACACTTGTGTGAAGCTAGCCACAATAAGGATTAGCCACAATAGTGGAATTTGTGGGTCACCCTCAAAATAAAAGTCCCCCATTGAAAGTGATTCGAACGGATACAAATAGAGGAATCATGCCATGTTTGGACTAGATAATGCTAAACAATGTCACAATGTTGTTAAATAAATTCAACAAAAGAGAATAATTAGTTAATTTGACACAAAGTAAAAGTCTGTTGAAATCGCCCTGCAAGTGTAATAGACTTTAGAATTGCATTTGGGACGTAGACAGTCTAACCTATGGATTGTGCACCCATGAAATAGGGTATCATCCTACTCAGCACAGGAGGTTGCTGGTTAATTGGGGATAACGGGCTCGTGGTAATGGCTGGAGCGAAATTAGTGGAATGGTATCAAATACATAAACACATGGTTTCCATGTGTTTGATGCCACTCCATTGATTTTGTTCCAGCCATTATTGTGAGTCATCCTCCCCTCAGCAGCCTTCTGTGGTACTCAGTGACACTCACAGAACACAGCTGTGTTACACAAATATTGAGTAGACCAACATAGCTAGTGTAGTAAGTCAAAGCTGTGTGTTGGGAAACCTTGGTAGAGCATGGGTGGAATAGGCATTGTGGTGCTCGTGAATTTACTGTATTTTTCCCCTTCAGACCAATGCCTACTTCTCACTTAAAATGTAGTTTTTTGTTTTTAATATTCCGTTAACATACCCAAATTATGTTGTTCACTCATCCTATACTGGTATTTGTGGACAAAGAATAAATTGGAGAAAAAACTTTAAAAAACCCACCTCAAACTTGTATCACAAACAGACCAAAACGATTGTTTCTCATACAGGATTATGTCATCATCCTGAGGAGGATGAGCTGGCCAATCAGTGTTCTCGCATGAAAAATTGTAATGACCGGTTTACGCCCACACCATTCTGTTGTTGGGGTAATCTCACACCATTCAAACACAGAAAAGCTGCTTTTAAACATATTCAATTACAATTTTTGGGAAGGAAAACTATTCCACTCATATTATAATTAAATATAGGTKATATTTCATAGAAATCTGGAAAACCACCCAGTCAGCAGGCCTGTCCACTCCTCCCTCCACAGCTTCACCACGACAACAGAGGCAAGGCGCCATGCGAGCAGGTCCACATGGGTTAGGGCACTATCCATGTCATCCCTCAGCCTTGGACTCATCTGTCACAGCCTCTGAAGAACTGTAGGGATCAGCACAGAACAATACTTTTCACCCACTCTTATCCCAGTATGTCCTCGGCCATTTGCTTTATAGTATGTCAATGGGGAGGGGGATTCAGAAATATATTATTTCTAGGTTTCTGACATATTACAGAAAAGTTCTCAAACGATGATGAAACTGTTATGTTATGGGCACCTTTATCTCAAATGGAATGTTTTGAATTGTATATATATTTTTCCAGAGCACAGCATTATTAGGACGTACAGTATAGATACAGTGGGGAGAACAAGTATTTGATACACTGCCGATTTTGCAGGTTTTCCTACTTACAAAGCATGTAGAGGTCTGTCATTTTTATCATAGGTACACTTCAACTGTGAGAGACGGAATCTAAAACAAAAATCCAGAAAATCACATTGTATGATTTTTAAGTAATTAATTAGCATTTTATTGCATGACATAAGTATTTGATACATCAGAAAAAAGCAGAATTAATATTTAGTACAGAAACCTTTGTTTGCAATTACAGAGATCATACGTTTCCTGTAGTTCTTGACCAGGTTTGCACACACTGCAGCAGGGATTTTGGCCCACTCCTCCATACAGACCTTCTCCAGATCCTTCAGGTTTCGCGGGCTGTCGCTGGGCAATACGGACTTTCAGCTCCCTCCAAAGATTTCTATTGGGTTCAGGCTGGAGACTGGCTAGGCCACTCCGGACCTTGAGATGCTTCTTACGGAGCCACTCCTTAGTTGCCCTGGCTGTGTGTGTGCGGGTCGTTGTCATGCTGGAAGACCCAGCCACGACCCATCTTCAATGCTCTTACTGAGGGAAGGAGGTTGTTGCCAAGATCTCGCGATACATGGCCCCATCCATCCTCCCTCAATACAGTGCAGTCGTCCTGTCCCCTTTGCAGAAAAGCATCCCCAAAGAATATGTTTCCACCTCCATCTTCACGATTTGGATGGTTGTTCTTGGGGCTGTACTCATCCTTCTTCTTCCTCCAAACACGGCAAGTGGAGTTTAGACCAAAAAAGCTCTATTTTTGTCTCATCAGACCACATGACCTTCTCCCATTCCTCTCTGGATCATCCAGATGGTCATTGGCAAACTTCAGACGGGCCTGGACATGCGCTGGCTTGAGCAGGGGACCTTGCGTGCGCTGCAGTATTTTAATCCATGACGGCGTAATGTGTTACTAATGGTTTTCTTTGAGACTGTGGTCCCAGCTCTCTTCAGTCATTGACCAGGTCCTGTCTTGTAGTTCTGGCTGATCCCTCACCTTCCTCATGATCATTGATGCCCCACGAGGGTGAGATCTTGCATGGAGCCCCAGACGAGGTGATTGACCGTCATCTTGAACTTCTTCCATTTCTAATAATTGCGCCAACAGTTGTTGCCTTCTCACCAATGCTTGCCTATTGTCCTGTAGCCCATCCCAGCCTTGTGCAGGTCTACAATTTTATCCCTGATGTCCTTACACAGCTTTCTGTCTTGGCCATTGTGGAGAGGTTGGAGTCTGTTTGATTGAGTGTGTGGACAGGTGTCTTTTATACAGGTAATGAGTTCAAACAGGTGCAGTTAATACAGAATGAGTGGAGAACAGGAGGGCTTCTTAAAGTAAAAACTAACAGGTCGGTGAGAGCCGGAATTCTTACTGGTTGGTAGGTGATCAAATACTTATGTCATGCAATAAAATGCAAATTAATTACTTAAAAATCATACAATGTGATTTTCTGGATTTTTGTTTTAGATTCCGTCTCTCACAGTTGAAGTGTAACTATGATAAAAATTACAGACCTCTACATGCTTTGTAAGTAGGAAAACCTGCAAAATCGGCAGTGTATCAAATACTTGTTCTCCCCACTGTACGTACTGTAGGAGAACATACGTGACCTTGTGACATTAGCTAGAACTGAAATAACCATACTTTTTCTTATTTCAGGGAGCTCTAACATAAAGATAGGAAGACTACCAAGCAAAAGTGTATGCTTTTGTATGTGTACTGTATGTCCTGGGGGAAAGGTGTCATTAGCACTGGTGTGTCACGACACAGACAATCTTCCTGTGTTCAAATCAAGTTGTATTTGTCACATGCTTGGTAAACAACAGGTGTAGACCAACAGTTAAATGCTTTCTTCCCAAAAATGCAGACAGAGAAAAAAGAGAAATAGTAGAAAAACAGCAAAAATAATAACACAATGAATAAATACACAATGAGTGACTTCTTTCTTTAGTGTGATCAAACTGACGTGCCGCCTCTTCCGTGCAGTAGGCCAACATGCTGATATCTTATGGACAGGCTGTTGACCTCACGCAACGTGGTGAGAACACCACACATGGCTGGATCAGACTATTTTTTCTCTGAGTCTAAAAGCTCATGTTATATAACATCTTCATTAAATTTATGATAGAAAAGAATGACTCTCTTTCTCTTCATCAAAGAAAATAACAGGAAAAATCTAATGTGTTTTGGCTGAACTTGGAATATGAAGACTTGCAATGTCATTAAGCAAGTAAGGTCGTCTGAAATGATGGAACAGCAGAACACTCTGCACCCAGAGGATGGAGTGTGCCACCCAGCATATCTGTCATCACTGGAAGGGCTGAGACTGTGCATGCTGCCAATAACCAGGGGACAGAGTGCACCGTCTGTACAATAACATAGTGTCAACAAACATGTACTCTCCCATTATTGGACAGTCAGAGAATGACAACAATACAACAGGGTTTGAAAAACGTGAGATAAAGTCAAGATAGCTCAACAGAGATGTATTGTATGTCTCTTAACCCCGAGGCCCCTCCTCAGAGGAGGGGGAGGATCATCCTACTCAGTGAATTTCATAAAAATAAAAATAGTGAAACATTAAAAAGGTATCCTTTTTAGATAAAACTATACTAAATATATTAATGTTACCAAATAACTAATAAAACACGCTTTTTTGCAATGAAGGTCTACAGGCAACCTCAGCAGCACTCTGTAGCGTAGCACCATGGTGTAGCCGGACAGCTAGCTTCTGTCCTCCTCTGCGTACATTGACTTCAATGCAAAACCTCGGACGATCATGGTTCTCACCCCCTTCCATAAACTTACACAGTAATTATGACAACTTCCGAAGGACATCCACCAACCTATCAGAGCTCTTGCAGCATGAACTGYCATGTTGTCCACCCAATCAAAGGATCAGATAATTAATCTAGTACTGAAAGCATAAGCATAAGCTTGCTAGCACTGCAACACTGGAACTCTTCCAAGTCAAGGTAAGCTTTTGGTTTCATAAAGCAATTGCCATCGGGGCTCACTGGTGTAACTGCTAAACTGCTTGCTGTACACTGTACCTCATGATTGTAGCGGGAAGACTAACGCGTTAGTTCTAGAAGCTACAGTGCCTTCAGAAAGTATTCATACCTCTTGTCTTAGTCCAAATGTAGTTGTGTTATAACCTGAATTCAAACTGGATTCGATAGATTTTTTTCTCTCACCCATCTACACACTATAAACCATAATGACGTAGTGAAAACATGTTAGAAATTTTAGCAAATGTATTGAAAATAAAATACAGAAATATCTCATTTACTTAACTATTCACACCTCTGAGTCAATACTTTGTAGAAGCACCTTAGGCAACGATTACAGCCGTGAGTTTCCAGGTCCTGCCATGGATGTATAAGTAGATTTAAGTGGAAACTGTAACTTGGCCACTCAGGAACATTCACTGACTTCTTGATGAGCAACTCCAGTGTAGATTTGGCCTTGATGAAAGGGGAATTCATCTCCCAGTGTCTGGTGGAAAGCACGCTGTGCTTAACTCCATTCCGTTTCTTTTCATCCTGAAAAGCTCCCCAGTCCTTAACGATTACATGCATACCCATAACATGATACAACCACCACTACGCTTGGAAATATGGAGAGTGGTACCCAGTTATGTTTTGGAGTTGCCCCAAACACATTTTGTTTTGCAGTATTACTTTAGTGCCTTGTTACAAACAGGATGCATGTTTTGCAATATTTTGATCTATACAGGTGTCCTTAAAGTCACCATTGGCTTTTCCAGCAACTGAGTTTGGAAGGTCACCTGTATCTTTGTAGTGACCAGGTGTATTGATATACCATCCAAAGTGTAATTAATAACTTCACCATGCTCAAAGGGATATTCAATGTCTGCCTTTTTATTTTTTACCCATCTACCAATAGTTGCCATTCTTTGTGAGGCGTTGGAAAAGCTCCCTGATCTTTGTGGTTGAATCTGTGTTGTAAATTCACAGCTTGACTGAGGGACCTTACAGATAATGGTATGTGTGGGGTACAGAGAATAGGTAGTCATTAAAAAGTCATGATAAACTCTATTATTGCACAGTGAGTCCATGAAACTTGTGACTTTTTTAAGCACATTTTTACTCATGAACGTATTTAAGCTGGCAATAACAAAGGGTGGAATACTTATTGACTGAAGACATTTCAGCTTTTAATTTGTAATACAATTTTTAACATTTCAAAAAAATATATTTCCACTTAGAATTTTGGGGCTATTGTGTGTAGGCCAGTGACAAAAAAATCTAAATGTAATCCATTTAAAATTCAGGCTTTAACACAACTAAATGTGAAAAAAGTCAAGGGGTGTGAATAATTTGTGAAGGCGCTGTATGTTCACTATGATGTTAATATGGTGAAAAGATGTAGGCTGTGTGTAGCGGTTAGGTTTTGTGGAATGAAAGTTTGGCTTAGAAAGGTTTATTCGCCTGGCCAAAGGTGAGAGGAGGAGAGAGCTTAGATGAAAGAAGGAATTATATACACAGCGAGCAAAGTGATACATTGGTTTATATGTGGCTGCTAGTTCTGTTTGCATGTGATCAGGGGTGTTTTCATCCAGCAAACAGAACAAATGGGGATAAAACCTACCTGAATTTGTCCAATCGAATCTGTCAATTGCAACTGTTGGACTAATGATTACAACCTAGATCAGCTAGATGCAGGCAAGAGTGTGCACGGCTGTATTGAATGTGTCACTGCCTATCACCTTGTTAACTCAAATGTTTTTCAACCTGTGCACCTCCCTTGCAAATGTTCATACGTATGCTAGGTTCTAGCAACCTCATGATGGGCATAGGGACAATTTGAGTATCATGTAGTAGCCTAAACCTATTGATGTTACATTAAACTGGGTGAATGGAATATGAATGGCAGTCATCCAATGTGCTGTAATAGAAACAAGGCCATGCTCATATTTTTTTTTTTTAATTGTCCTCCTTAAACGGTACCGACTGCCACTGAACTAGACCATGTACATCTTTCTCACTGAAAACCCTAAGCAATGTAGTCTGAAATGAGAATAGTCTCAATTGGCAGGCAAATGCAATGTTCTGAATAGGGTCAGAGCAGTTCTATATGCTACATACAAACCAGAAGTTACATTTGAATAAATGCAACACTGTGGACTACTGTACCTTTGTTGTATGTGGATAAGCAAGGTCATCCTATATGAAGTGACCAGTGCATTCAGTATTCTGACCAGGTTTTTCCCCCAATAATTTTTTTATCCAAGGTTTCATGCCAGCGCTATCCCTGGCCTATGTAACACCCCTGGCCAACAACAGCACACATTTACACAACCCTGTTGCCAATGCATTAAATATGACTCCTATTGTCACCCCCAGGCAGTAGATGCCCTGTGGAATGCTCAAAGGCCTCTGTATAAGACAGGGGATACCAGCTAATATGTTATTGCTTACATGACACAGGTGGCCAATTTTATGTATGGTCTCATAGCCTCACTCCAATCCCCTGATGTTACTGTGTGGTTATGGGCAATTCCATGGTAACAGAATGACACTGAGACTCCAAATGTTCTCTTAAAATATATGCCCCATTTTTCATTTTAGTCATTTAGCAGATGTTCTTTTCCAGAGCGACTTACTGGAGCAATTATGACTAAGTGACTTGCTTCAGGGCACATCAACAGATTTTTCAACTTGTCGGCTCAGGGATTTGAATCAGTGATTTTTCAGTTACTGGCCCAACGCTTTTAACCGCTAGGCTACATGCCGCCAAATTTGCAAAGTTAAACAAACCCTACAAGTCAATGAACAAGGACTACTTTGAAAGGTCCCGCGCAGTCATTCTATTTCCCAAGTAAAAATTGCCTTTGAATAACAAAAACATTACCCATAATATTTTTACGCTATTAAAATGGTCAGAATTTAAGAAACTGTAACTTCTCTCTCATCTCTAACTATCAGGATGCCTGAAAGAACAGTCTTGAGTGGGCAGGGAGCTTATATTCATGAGCTCGCCTTGACTGACAGCTCTTTAAAACGCCCTTGTGGTCGTTGCCAGGTAACAAGGGAAACAATGGGCTTTATGCAATTGATGACAAGGTACACAATGGGTGACATGTAATTGATGACAAGGTAAACAATGGGCCACATGTCATTCCAAGCCTAAATAGCATGCCTCAACCCATTTCCTCTGCTAAATGCTCTCATGGTCAACAGAGCTGATCATGGACTGTTGGATATCAGACAAACAGCAGCAATACACAATTTAATCTATTGTTGGGTAACTAATTACAGAATACAGTTCAGAGTTATGATACACTTCTTCACAATAATTAGTAAAGCCTGTATTGATCAGACATGTATTTGCTATTTTAAAATAGGCCATCATAGCCCAAATATTGATCAACATGAACACTCATGAGAAATAAAGGGGAGAAATATAAGTGAGAACTTACATACAACTCCAGCTGTAACTTCGTCCTTGTCAGGCCTCGTAAACTGGGCAAACAGGGGTCCTGGGATGGACAGCTTGCACAGCGTCCTCACATACGACGTTGGATCAGGGGTGACCCCGTTGAAGTGGAGATCCAGCAGCCTGTCTACTTAGCCTGAATTGTTTTTGAAAATGGAAATGTTTGTTAAATGGTTAGTGAATTTAATTTCCTTTCAATTACAGTTCTGAGTTATGATGCTATCAATTCGTTGATGTAATGACCTACTCACTCTACAATGTGTTTTATTTTTGAAGTACTCCGGTTTTCTGGTGTTTTTGAAGCAATATTTGGTTGGGCACTTTTTCAGGGGCAGATTGTCCGTTTGGCAATTCTGGCATATACCAAATGGGCTGGACAATTTGTTTGATGGGTGGGCTGGTTGAAATTAAAACACAATTTTCTTTGATTTCATATAAAAATTCTACAGTAAAAAAAGGTGACATGGCCGGTGTCCAAGATTTGTGCGTAATTTCTCTGTTATACTAATCTAGAACGAGCCTTTTGCTGATCAGTGGGCAACAGCTGGCCCCCCAACCAAAATGGGCCAGCCCGATTTTTTGCTCGGCTGAGCTGCGGTCCCGCAAACTCATATTCAAAGTCGAACCGGAATCAGCAAAGACCTGCTCCTACAATCATCAATTAAACAGCCAAGATCAAAGCTTGGTCTCATAGACTAGACGTAACATAGAAGACATATATATGGGACACTCAAATTAGTATGATACAGTTGAAGTCGGAAGTTTACATACACTTAGGTTGGAGTCATTAAAACACATTTTTCAACCAATCTACAAATTTCTTGTTAAAACAAACTATAGTTTTGGCAAGTCGGTTAGGACATCTACTTTGTGCATGACACACGTAATTTTTCCAACAATTGTTTACAGACAGATTATTTCACTTATATTTCACTGTATCACAATTCCATCTACACACACTAAGTTGACTGTGCCTTTAAACAGCTCGGAAAATTCCAGAAAATTATGTCATGGCTTTAAAAGCTTCTGGTAGGCTAATTGACATAATTTGAGTCAATTGGAGGTGTACCTGTGGATGTATTTCAAGGCCTACCTTCAAACGCAGTGCCTCTTTGCTTGACATCATGGGAAAATCTAAAGAAATCAGCCAAGACCTCAGAAAAGTAATTGTAGACCTCCACAAGTCTGGTTCATCCTTGGGAGCAATTTCCAAACGCCTGCATTTACCACGTTCATCTGTACAAACAATAGTATGCAAGTATAAACACCATGGGACCACGCAGCCATCATACCGCTTAGGAAGCAGACACTTTTTGTCTCCTAGAGGTTTGCTTTTTCCGTAAAGTTTTTTTGAAATCTGACACAGCGGTTGCATTAAGGAGAGGTATATTTATAATTCCATGTGTACCACTTGTATTTTCATCAACATTTATGATGAGTATTTCTGTAAAATTGATGTAGCTATGCAAAATCACTGGATGTTTTTGGAACTAGTGAACGTAACGCACCAATGTAAACTGAGATTTTTGGATATAAATATGAACTTTATCGAACAAAACATACATGTATTGTGTAACATGAAGTCCTATGAGTGTCATCTGATGAAGATCATCAAAGGTTAGTGATTCATTTTATCTCTATTTGTGCTTTTTGTGACTCCCCTCTTTGGCTGGAGAAATGGCAGAATTTTTCTGTGACTTGGCGGTGACCTAACATAATCGTTTGTGGTGCTTTCGCTGTAAAGTCTATTTGAAATCGGACACTTTGGTGGGATTAACAACAAGATTACCTTTAAAATGGTATAAGATACATGTATGTTTGAGGAATTTTAATTATGAGATTTCTGTTGTTTGAATTTGGCGCCCTGCACTTTCACTGGCTGTTGTCATATCGATCCCGTTAACGGGATTGCAGCCATAAGAAGTTTTAACATATATATATTTTCAAAATAACACACATAGGAGCAGTCACCATTGTACGCCAGGATGCCTTTCGACTGCCAGTCTTCCTCAGCTGACGTTGCGATTAATTCATAAACAGACTAATTGGATCTAAGTATCAATATCACATACTAATAAACAATATCATACGTGGATACATTTCTGTACATTTGTATAGCAATTCACATGTCCCATTACATTCATAATTATCATATCTCAGTACATTTTACAATTTGTGTCCTTCCTAACAAGTAAGTGGGGAACTCTACTCTAACACAATGAACACCATGTTTAAGTAGCCTATCCTATGTTTAAACATAACCTGAACAGGATATTTACTGAAAGATTGCACATCTGTATTTAACATCTAGCAAGGGCTAAATTAGACTAAACTAATTTAAAGTTAATCCTTAACACAAGTCACATTAAATGGTATTATGAGAGACAGGTCTGTTTTTCTTCTCCTGTGGTTCGCCCGGCGTTGCATGCAATTAGAGCAGAGTTTCGGGCTTGAAAGCATTCGGAAAGTATTCAGACCCCTTGACTTTTTCCACATTTTGTTACGTATCAGCCTTATTCTAAAATCGATTAAATAGTTTTTTCCCCTCGTCAATCTACACACAATACGCCATAATGACAAATCAAAACAGGTTTATATACATTTCTGTAAATTTTGCAAAGTTACAAAAACTTAAATATCACATTTACATAAGGATTCAGAACCATTACTCAGTACTTTGTTGAAGCACCTTTGGCAGCAATTACAGGCTCGAGTCTTCTTGGGTATGACGCTACAAGCATGGCATACCTGTATTTGGGAATTTTCTCCCACTCTTCTCTGCAGATTCTCTCAAGCTTTGTCAGGTTGGATGGGACGCGTCGCTATCCAGCTATGTACAAGTCTCTCAAGAGATGTTCGATCAGGTTCAAGTCCGGGCTCTGGCTGCCTCTCAAGGACTTTCAGAGGCTTGTCCCGAAGCCACTCCTGCATTGTCTTGGCTTTGTGCTTAGGGTTGTTGTCCTGTTGGAAGGTGAACCTTCACCCAAGTCTGACTGAGGTGATGAACACTCTGGACAGGTTTTCATCAAGGATCTCTCTGTACTTTGCTCTGTTCAGCTTTCACTCGATCCTGACTAGTCGCCCAGTCCCTGCTGCTGAAGAAAATCCTCACAGCATGATGCTGCCACCACCATGCTTTACCGTAGGGATGGTGCCAGGTTTCTTCCAGACTTGACGCTTGGCATTCAGGCCAAAGAGTTCAATCTTGGTTTCATCAGACCAGATCATTTTGTTTATCAAGGTCTGTGTCCTTTAGGTGCCTTATGGCAAACTCCAAGCAGGCTATCATGTGAATTTTATTGAGGAATTGCTTCCGTCTGGCAACTCTACCATAAAGGCCTGATTGGTGGAGTGCTGCAGAGATGGTTGTCCTTCTGGAAGGTTCTCCCATCTCCACAGAGGAACTTAAGCTCTGTCAGAAGGACCATCGGGTTCTTGGTCACCTCCCTGCCCAAGGCCCTTCTCCCCCGATGCTCAGTTCAGCCGGAAGGCCAGCTCTAGGAGAGGACTTGGTAGTTCCAAACTTATTCCATTGAAGAGTGATGGAGGCCACTGTGTCTTGGGGACCTGCAATGGTACAGAAATGTTTTGCTGCCCTTCCCCAGATCTGTACCTCGACACAATCTTGTCTTTGAGCTCTACGGACAATTCCTTTGACCTCATGGTTGGTTTTGCTCTGACATGCACTGTCAACTTCGGGACCTTATATAGACAGTGTGTGCTTTCCAAATCATCTCCAAATCAATTGAATTTACGACAGTTGACTCCAATTAAGTTGTAGAAAAATCTCAAGGATGATCAATGGAAATAGGATGAAGTTGAGCTCAATTTCGAGTCTCATTGCAAAGGTTCTGAATACTTATGTAAATAAGGTATTTCTGTTTTCTATTTTTAATAAATGTGCTAAAATTTAAAAAACTGTTTTCACTTTGCCCTTATGGGGTATGTGGTATAGATTGATGAGGAATTTTTTTCCCCCATCAATTTCAGAATACGGCTGTAACGTAACAATGTGGAAAAATTCAAGAGGTCTGAATACTAGTAACTCCATGCAAGATTCACCTCGTGGGGCATCAATGATCATGAGGAAGGTGAGGGATCAGCCCAGAACTACACGGCAGGACCTGGTCAATGACCTGAAGAGAGCTGGGACCACAGTCTCAAAGAAAACCATTAGTAACACACTACGCCGTCATGGATTAAAATCCTGCAGCGCACGCAAGGTCCCCCTGCTCAAGCCAGCGCATGTCCAGGCCCGTCTGAAGTTTGCCAATGATCATCTGGATGATCCAGAGGAGGAATGGGAGAAGGTCATGTGGTCTGATGAGACAAAAATAGAGCTTTTTGGTCTAAACTCCACTCGCCGTGTTTGGAGGAAGAAGAAGGATGAGTACAACCCCAAGAACACACATCCCAACCGTGAAGCATGGAGGTGGAAACATCATTCTTTGGGGATGCTTTTCTGCAAAGGGGACAGGACGACTGCACCCTATTGAGGGCAGGATGGATGGGGCCATGTATCGCGAGATCTTGGCCAACAACCTCCTTCCCCCAGTAAGAGCATTGAAGATGGGTCGTGGCTGGGTCTTCCAGCATGACAACGACCCGAAACACACAGCCAGGGCAACTAAGGAGTGGCTCCGTAAGAAGCATCTCAAGGTCCTGGAGTGGCTAGCCAATCTCCAGACCTGAACCCAATAGAAAATCTTTGGAGGGAGCTGAAAGTCCGTATTGCCCAGCGACAGCCCCGAAACCTGAAGGATCTGGAGAAGGTCTGTAAGGAGGAGTGGGCCAAAATCCTGCTGCAGTGTGTGCAACCTGGTCAAGAACTACAGGAAACGTATGATCTCTGTAATTGCAAAAAAGGTTTCTGTACCAAATATTAAGTTCTGCTTTTCTGATGTATCAAATACTTATGTCATGCAATAAAATGCAAATTAATTACTTAAAATCATACAATGTGATTTTCTGGATTTGAAGTGTACTTATGATAAAAATTACAGACTCTACATGCTTTGTAAGTAGGAAAACCTGCAAAATCGGCAGTGTATCCAATACTTGTTTCTCCCCACTGTATATATATAGTTGAAGTCGGAAGTGTACATACACTTAGCCAAATAGATTTTATACATTATAACCCACTTTATTTAAGAATGTGAAATGTCAGATAATAGTAGAGAGAATGATTTATTTCAGCTTAATTTCTTTCATCACAATCCAGTGGGTCAGTCTCATACACTCAATTAGTATTTAGTAGCACTGCCTTTAAATTGCTTAACTTGGGTCAAAGTTTTGGGTAACCTTCCCCACAGTTCCCAAATAAGTTTTGGGTGAATTTTGGCCCATTCCTCCTGACAGAGCTGGTGTAACTGAGTCAGGTATATAGGCCTCCTTGCTTGCACACGCTTTTTCAGTTCTGCCCACAAATTGTCTATAGGATGGAGGTCAGGGCTTTGTGATGGCCACTCCAATACCTTGACTTTGTTGTCCCTAAGCCATTTTGCCACAACTTTGGAAGTATGCTTGGGGTCATTGTCCATTTGGAAGACCCATTTGCGACCAAGCTTTAACTTCCTGACTGATGCCTTGAGATGTTGCTTCAATATATCCACATCATTTTCCTCTCTCATGATGCCATCTATTTTGTGAAGTGCACCAGTCCCTCCTGCAGCAAAGCCCCCCCACAATATGATGCTGCCAGCCCTGTGCTTCACGGTTGGGATGGTGTTCTTCGGCTTGCAAGCATCCCCCTTTTTCCTCCAAACATAACAATGGTCATTATGGCCTAACAGTTCTATTTTTGTTTCATCAYACCAGWGMACATTTCTCCAAAAAGTAAGATCTTTGTCCCCATGTGCAGTTGCAAACCGTATTCTGTCTTTTTTATGGCGGTTTTGTAGCAGTGGCTTCTTCCTTGCTGAGCAGCCTTTCAGGTTATGTCGATATAGGACTTGTTTTACTGTGGATATAGATACTTTTGTTCCTGTTTCCTCCAGCATCTTCAGAAGGTCCTTTGCTGTTGTTCTGGGATTGATTTGCACTTTTCGCACCAAAGTACCCTCATCTCTAGGAGACAAAACGTGTCTCCTTCCTGAGCAGTATGATGGCTGCGTGGCCCCATGGTGTTTATACATGCATACTATTGTTTGTACAGATGAATGTGGTACCTTCAGGCGTTTGGCAATTGCTTTGGCAATTGCTCCCAAGGATGAACCAGACTTGTGGAGGTCTCCAATTTTTTTCTGAGGTCTTGGCTGATTTCTTTAGATTTTCCCATGATGTCAAGAAAAGAAGCACTGAGTGTGAAGGTAGGCCTTGAAATACATCGAAAGGTACCCCTCCAATTGACTCAAATTATGTCAATTAGCCTATCAGAAGCTTCTAAAGCCATGATATCATTTTCTGGAATTTTCCAAGCTGTTTAAAGGCACAGTCAATTTAGTGTATGCAAAGTTCTGACCCACTGGAATTGTGCTACAGTGAATTATAAGTGAAATAATCTGTCTGTAAACAATTGTTGGAAATATTACTTGTGTCATACACAAAGTAGATGTCATAACTGACTTGCCAAAACTATAATTTGTTAACCAGAAATTTGTGGAGTGGTTGAAAAAGGAGATTTAATGACTCCAACCTAAGTGAATGTAAACTTCTGACTTCAACTGTGTATATATACAAAATACAATAGTTGGAAGCATTTCAGAGTTATACCATTGTTGATTAGATACTTTTCTTTCATTTATTTGGATATTTTCTCTTGACCCATATGGTCTATCCACTAGAAAGTAATTGACAATATGGACACAGATATAAAAAAAATGAATACTATATATGAATACATTTTTTTAAAGTTTCCCTAAGTTGCTATAGATTGCCTGTTAATTAACAAAATTACAGAAGATTCCAGGAACATTACCGGTAGCTTTGCAACCGTACCGCTGATTGTCCGAGCCAATTTTTCATGCAAAAATAATGATGTTGCGGAGATCACCCAGGTCACCCAGAAGAGAAGCCTTTAGGGAACAACAATATGTGTTATAGGTTTGGTCATTTGAGCTGCTCTCAAATGCTGCAGTGTATGTTTTGGATGTTATCTACCGCCTGCACACCATTGTACTGGAAACATTTGCCTTCAACCACACAAACTTGAATAAAATATTTTGCAGCGTTCCGTGCCCCTAACATACCTTCACTGTATGAATCATACTTTTCATCCTTTTGATTTTCCTTGTGATTGTTTGATATTATTATCCAAAATACATTGCAAACTAGGGAGAATCTCAATTGCATACTGAACGCGTCCTCTCTCGCTCCTCGCCACCTTCTCAAAACCCATTGGAGGAGAAGGCCATAGGGGCGTGACTTCTGGCTTTTACATCCAATGGGTTTTGAGAAGGAGGAGAGAGGATGCGAGGAGTATACAAGTGAGATTCACCCTAGGTTGCATTTGAATATTTCACGTATGTGGACCTACGGCATTCAATATTTTCACAAGTGCATCCTTTTCACCATAACTTTATGAAATCGTACACAAATTACTTCTAATAGGTCAGATATCACCCCAGCACACAATTTGTTGCCTATTCATCCATCTGAAGGGTCTGACTCTACAGCCTAATCCTTGTCATTTCTATTGATGAGGAGAAAATTAGTCATCCATTTGAAGGTTGTGTGGTGGTGCACTCAGACCCCCTTTATACATCCACTCAGACCCCACTTATATTTCCACTCAAACCCTCCTTATACCTCCAACCACAATGAAGCTATACCCATGACCTTCCCACCATCTTCCCTCTGAACACTGAAAGCCATTGATTCTAATTAATTGCAGGTTTCAAACATCCAAAAGGCAAATGCACATCCTTGAATGCGAGACAGAAACAGCCAATGGACGATAGATATTTCTTAAAATCCTGTATGTAGAAGTAAGGTAGAGAGGAGGTTTAAAAGGCGAAACGTGTTAGAGTCATCATGGGGGGATGCAGTAAACATGTTGACTTTTAATTCAGTAATTTGTTTAAAGTTATTTGAATATAATGCCAGATATTTCTAAAAGAGTACAGTATGAAAAGAGACTTTTCATTTATAGCACAGCTATTTGTCAATCCTCGACATAAATGTATTAGTCTGAGGACATACTGTGCACTGCCTTTGAGTGTAAAAATCAAGGCTAGCAAGCAAAGAAAACCAAAACAAACAGCAAATAACCATTCTATTAAATTGTGTAATAATCAATAGTTTCCCCCTAGCACAAGAATCCACAAACAAGTCAATTTCCAATGTTCTCAGTCAAGACAGCATGTGAAAAATATTACCGTGTTGCTGCTGTTTACTCTGAGCCACTGAGATGGAACATCCCTGGCTGGAAAACAGCTGTGGTCATACTGTAGATGTCCTCGTGAAGAGCATGGGAATGTCCACCAGCTGCTAAATCCCACTGTGATGGGGAATGGGATTTAATCAAACCCAAGAGACAGCTCAGCGCTTAGTTCCTTTGCTCTAATACAAGCCACAAGTGAACCCTCCCTGGCAGCTAGGGAAATAGAATGCAGTATGTTACTGTATGTCAAAGGAAGGTAATGCAGTTTGTTGCAGACTTTTTGAAAGACTCAACAAAGTTACTTGAGTTCATACAAAACACATTTGTGTTGTAAAAAGTTTTTTACACTGTTTACTTAAAGTGCCCTTGAAGTAAAAATTGGCTGAGTAATCATTATGTCTTTGTTATTACAAAATAAATGAACTACAGCAAATAATTTTGCATACAGTATAGGAGTGAGTAAAGAGAATTACAAGGTACAGATGTAGGATCGTAATTTGAGCCCGTTTGCTAGAGCAAAGAAATAATCCTGCAGCAAAATGAAATGTTAATTATTATGTGGATTATAATTAATGGATATTTTTGTAAGGGAACATTGTAAGGGAAAATACAGTTTGAAACCTCTTAAGGATCCGCCCCCTTTTTTACATTTTTGCCTAAAATGACATACCCAAATCTAACTGCCTGTAGCTCAGGACCTGATTCAAGGATATACATACTCTTGACACCATTTGAAAGGAAACACCTTGAAGTTTGTATAAATGTGAAATTAATGTGGGAGAAAATAACACATTAGATCTGGTAAAAGATAATACAAAGAAGAAAACATTAGTTCAAAATTTTTTTTTGTACCATCATCTTTGAAATGCAAGAGAAAGACCATAATGTATTATTCCAGCCCAGGCGCAATTTAGATGTTGGCCACTCGATGGCAGCAGTGTATGTGCAAAGTGTTAGACTGATCCATTTCTGTTCAAAATGTTGTATCAAGACTGCCCAAAATTGTTTTTTTAATAACTTTTCAAGTTCATAACTGTGCACTCTCCTCAAACAATAGCATGCTATTATTTCACTGTAATGCAGTTAGATTAACAAGAATTTAAGCTTTCTGCCAATATCAGATATGTCTATGTCTTGGGAAATGTTCTTGTTACTTACAACCTCATGCTAATTGCATTAGCTTACGTTAGCTCAATCGTCCCGTGGGGGAGCCACCGATCCTGTAGAGGTTTAAAGCACAGTATGTCCACCACCAAATCAATCAAATCAAATCAAATCAAATTTTATTAGTCACATACACATGGTTAGCAGATGTTAATGCGAGTGTAGCGAAATGCTTGTGCTTCTAGTTCGACAATGCAGTAATAACCAACAAGTAATCTAACCTAACAATTCCACAACTACTACCTTACACACACACACAAGTGTAAAGGGATAAAGAATATGTACATAAAGATATATGAATGAGTGGTGGTACAGAACGGCATGGCAGATGCAGTAGATGGTATAGAGTACGGTATATACATATGAATGAGTACTGTAGGGTATGTAAACATAAAGTGGCATAGTTTAAAGTGGCTAGTGGTACATGTATTACATAAAGATGGCAAGATGCAGTAGATGATATAGAGTACAGTATATACATATGAGATGGGTAATGTAGGGTATGTAAACATTATATTAAGTGGCATTGTTTAAAGTGGCTAGTGGTACATTTTTACATAATTTCCATCAATTCCCATTTTTAAAGTGGCTGGAGTTGAGTCAGTATGTTGGCAGCAGTAACCAATAGGTACTGGTATGTTTCCTGATTACCTGAGGGCTGTATTCACATCCAACCTAATCCACTAATCTTCAAATACACCCCTTAAAGCTCCCATGCAGTCTTTGTAATTGTATGTTTAAATAATCACTGACTAATAAATCACTCTGTGTTCATTTCATTAAAATAAACACAGAGTGATTCGTTCGCTCAGCCTCCTTTGGCCCTTGAAATGCTCCATCTGATCATGTGGGCATTAGAAAACACATGTCAATGTATTTACATAGACAGCCCTGATTGGCTGATAGGATGGTCTAGAGCCCACCCCCTTACCCAGATGAACAGTCATTGGTCTATTATAATCAGATCACATTGTGATGGTATGATGTGGGCCAAAAGTTCCATCCCACCTGAACAGGCTGAAATTCCAGGCATTTTTTTTTTCAAACAGCTCCTACACAAAAAAGGTATTATGATGATTTTCCCAATTTCAGAGTGCTATTTCGACCTCCTTGTGGAAACAGGAAACAGAGAATTTCACGTTTTTAACTGCACTGCCCCTTTAACAACACAAGCCCTGATCTGTAGACTAAACATTTCATGACATAGGTGGTGCCATCAGCACAGTAAATGAAGCATTTCCACTAATGTCACCCAAAGGCTGTGGAACCAGCAACAACCCAAATGTCTGAAGTCAACCCAGAGAGAGATGGCTCATTTAGTTAACAAGCATGCTCTCTGTCTTCTTGTGGACATTATACATACAGTAGCCTGTTAATGGTGACATTAAAACCTTATTTTTTTTTTTTATATCTGACTGAATACACCACTAAAGGATCAAGACACCCTCATTACTGGAAGAGAGAATCCAAACTACTAATTTACCAGGAAAAAACATTTGAAAAAGTCATTTTTAAGAGATCCACACAGCTCTCAAATCAAATCAATCAAATGTATTTGTCACGTGCGCCGTTTATAGTTGACTTCTGAAAAACTCAAAAGGAGGTAAAAACAAGTGGAAAGAGGAACTGCTAACAGGGGATCCACCAAAAGGGCAACACCGAGTTTAGGAACCTTACAGTGAAATGCTTACTTACAGGCTCTAACCAATAGTGCAAAACATTTATTAGTTGAACAATAGGTAAGTAAAGAAATAAAACAACAGTAAAAAGACAGGCTATATACAGTAGCGAGGCTATAAAAATAGCGAGGCTTCATACAGACACTGGTTAGTCAGGCTGATTGAGGTAGTATGTACATGTATGTATGGTTTAAGTGACTATGCATATATGATGAACAAAGAGTAGCAGTAGCGTAAAAAGAGGGGTTGGCGGTTGGTGGGACACAATGCAGATAGCCCGGTTATCCGATGTGCGGGAGCACTGGTTGGTTGGCTGTTAGGAATTTTGTTAATAAATAGTTAAAACAAATTCTAGCTTTAGATAAAACTATAACTAATTGAACTCTGCACGCCTGGTGAAAAGAGATTTGTGTTGTGGGTCATAAAATAAGCAGAAAGGGTCGTTAAACTATGGTTGAACTGACCCAACTTAGCCCTGAGATGTTTAGATAAGGCTGTGGGTAACTTTTTAGGTCTTCCATTATCTTGAGTTGTCTGCTAAAGTGGTAATAAATTATAGTGAGCCTTCAGGATAATTMATTATATTATGTGTCATGTGTGTGTGCTGTGAAGTTGGAATGAACTTTTGAACCTGTTTTCTATTTGTCAGGACAATGAGACTTATTCTGTAACCTATGACGTCATATCTTGTATATAAGCCTGTGTTTATGATCAAATGGCAGCGTGCTCCGAGAATAAACACTATTATCTAATTTTAATAAGACTGTATCCTGTCTATTTTATGTTAATAAGTATCTTACAAATTCTTATAAATAGACAGATTGAATTTAATGAATGAGTATATTAGAGGAATTATTTAATTCCACTAACATTGGCCCAATTGAGGTAGTATGTACATGAATGTATAGTTAAAGCGACTATGCATATATGATAAACAGAGAGTAGCAGCAGCGTAAAAAGAGCATGCTATGAAAGGGTTTCTACCACTGCGGTGCATGCTAAAGTGTGCATTTTTAGTATCAGTAATCTGTCAAATAATGTTGTGTTCTTGAGCAGTGTTCAAATGCAAAGCAACTGTTGCTAATGCGGAGGAAGTCAAGACTTGATAAAGAGTCAATTGTTGCAATCCGACTTCTATAATTAAATCAAATCAAATTGTATTAGTCACATACACATTTTACAGCATGTATAAAAGGTGCAGTGAAATGCTTGCACGCTAGCTTCCTCAACTTTGCAGTACAATAAGGTAGTATGCAAAGTAATAAACGTATATGTACACAGTAGGATATACAGTTTAGATTATGAATGTGCTATGTCAACGATGACAGCATTTACACATATAAAGTGAGTAGTGATTTGGTCACGCAGTTAAATAAATAGTAAAAAAAAGGAAAAGTGTCTGTTTATAAGTAAAATACCTATTAAAACCTGAACATCCCAATGTCTGACAACTTTCCCTTTGGACTCTTTTTTGGAAGTGTACTTCAGACTTCATGTCGTATACTGCTGGGTGTGCCACACAAAGTACTGGAGGACTCTTGAAGAAACTTTGCTTCAAGGAGGGCTTCCCAAAGTAGTCCCAAAGTGGTGTTTTCTTGGCATGTAGCAATTCAGTATCTGGTGTTTCTCTCCAGGTGTGAAAGAAAGTAGATGCGTTGAGTAGATGTGTAGAACTTTCCTTGATGTTTCAAACAAAAGGAAGGTATTTCTGAGAAAACCGAGCTGTCCCTGTGATATAAAAATGCATAAGAAAACTGAGTATACAAGGCCCTCTGTTCTTCAGACAGAGATGGTGCTACTGTTACAGGTAGATGCTGATCATTCAAGTCCTTTCCTAGCGCCTCTTCAGAGCTTCAATCCGCTGTAACAACATCTTAGAATAGAAACTCACAAAGGCAACTAAGGTATTTTGTATTGTTTAACAAAGTTATAAAACACCCAATTTCCCTGTGTGAAAAAGTAATTGCCCCCTTACACGCAATAACTGGTTGTGCCACCTTTAGCTGCAATGACTGCAACCAAATGCTTCCTGTAGTTCTTGATCAGTTTCTCACATCACTGTGGAGGAATTTTGACCCACGCTTGCATTCAGAACTGCTTTAACTCAGCGACATTTGTGAGATTTTAAGCATGAACTGCTCATTTCAAGTGCTGCCACATCTCAATTGGGATTAGGTCTGGACTTCATATTTGTAGCTTTTTAACCATTTTCATGTAAACTCGATTGTGTGCCTGGATACAGCCCTTAGCCGTGGTATCACAACCCCCCGAGGTGCCTTACTGCAATTATAAACTGGTTACCAATGTAATTAGAAGAGCAAAAAGTAATGTTTTGTCATACCAGTGGTATACGATCTGATATCCCAACACTTTCAGACAATCAGCATTCAGGGCTCGAACCACCCAGTTAATGTCATATATATAATCCTTGAATAATTTAAAATGCTAATTACTTTCAGAGCAAATTTCATTTTCAATGCAGTTTTGGATTCTCTACTATAGTCACTACATTGAACATATGAAGAGCTTAACTATAGTAACTGCAGTCTGCATTTTTTCATCCTATCAGTCCCAAGCCAAATCAGCCCATCAGTTCCGTTTTGTCACTAATTTCATGTATCTGCTTGTGTACCCTCATATTGAAGTGTTTTACTGTGTTCTTTTCAGGACAAGCAGGGCTACAAGTAGAATGGAAAACAATTTGACACAAAGTTACATTCATGGGTTTTATTGACTAATGTCCCTACAAAAATGAGGTCCACCAATCAAAACCCAGTTATAAAAAGGTAAGGGCAATATTGGCTCAGTGGGAAATTAATATTGAAATAGTCACAACTCTGTGGAGTTTGTGACAGCAACTATAGTCTATTACAATGTTATAGACACTATTTCCTGGGCGTAAATTGATTACATTTTATGTTATAGCCACAAAACATCCCTCTTTGTCTTATATCCATGTCTGTGATCTGTCCGTTAGTGTTTGAAGTCTGAAAGCTCAGGAAAACATCAAGAATTATCACAATGCAATACTTCTTTATAAAAACCTGTGTGTGTGTGTTTGTGTGAGTCTGAGCTTTCCTTGATGGGGTTGTAATAGTCTGGAGCGCAAACTGATCAGACTTGAGAAGTTTTTGTGAGAATAACAGTTTTCGGTTTGTTGTCTTGTCTATAGCGCAGCTCCCATCTAGCACACAGGCGTGTGGCTGCTATGGGCAGATCCTGGACAAATAGATGCGTCAAAGAATATATCCAGGATGTCTGTACTTCAAACACGCCTACAAGCGATTTAGGAAGTGTTCAGAACCAATCAAATGTAGCCTGTGGCGAATTGGGACCGATATCTTTGCATAATGACAACTGTATAAGGGCACAGGGCGAGACCCAGATGCAGACACGGGAGGCAGATGGTTTGAGTGTCTGATATTTATTAGTATCCAAGGGGCAGGCAAGAGAAAAATACACCGGGGAAAATAAGCGACACCTGGAGGGGGTGGAGACAATCACAAGGACAGGTGAAACAGATCAGTGCGTGAAAAAATGACTGTCACTCTCAATACTGCAATTTAATTAAACAAATTCAATACTTGCAGAACTGTAAATTATTCTCTAATTAATTGTACATAAATATTGAATATTTGTGTACATAACATGTCATCACTATCGTTAATGACCTTGTCTAGACCAGTCCTACTGTCATTAGATTGCCATTATCTTTGAAGTCTAGTCATTTGTGTTAGGGAGTGAATTAACTACAGTAGTTCAAAGGCGTGGTGAAGCTACAGACAATGTCATCGCTTTTCTAGGCATGCTGTGTCCTCCTGGTGACCCTAAGAGCGACAATCAGCTAATTACCATTTCAATCAGTGACATTGATGCCATGTATATGTTGCTAATTGGTGAGCATCAAATAGGTGAGAGTGGTGAAAGAATCATTTGATCTTGTGTACTACTCTATTAGTTAAACCTCTAACGAGTCACAACCCCGGATCCGGGATCCCCCCCATCAAAAAAGCTGACTAGCATAGCCTAGCCTAAAGCCACAGGGATATCATATAATCAAATGTTCATGAAATCACAAGTCCAAGACACCAAATGAAAGATACAGATCTTGTGAATCCAGCCATCATTTCCGATTTTTTAAATGTTTTACAGGGAAGACACAATATGTAAATCTATTAGCTAACCACGATAGCAAAAGACACACCTTTTTTCTGCATGGGCAGCTATCACAATTTCGACTAAATAAAGATATATATAGCCACTAACCAAGAAACAACTTCATAAGATGACAGTCTGATAACATATTTATGGTATAGCATATGTTTTTTTAGAAAAATTTGCATATTTCAGGTATAAATCACAGTTCTACATTGCAGCTGCAATCTGAAATAGCGTTGGAAGCAGCCGGAATAATTACAGAGACCGACGTCAATTACCAAAATACTCATCCTAAAACATTTCTGAAAAATACACAGCATACAGCAAATGAAAGCCCAACATCTTGGGAATCCAGCCATCATTTCTGATTTTTAAAACGTTTTACAGGGAAGACACAATATGTAAATCTATTAGCTAACCACGTTAGCAAAAGACACCACTTTTTTTACTCCACCACTTTTTTACTCCATCAGTAGCTATCACTAATTCAACTAAATAAAGATATACATAGCCACTAACCAAGAAACAACTTCATAAGATGACAGTCTGATAACATATTTATGGTATAGCATATGTTTTTTTAGAAAAATTTGCATTTTTCAGGTATAAATCACAGTTTACCATTGCAGACACTATRWCAAAACTCACCCAAAGCGACTAGAATAACTACAGAGAGCAACGTGTATTACCTAATTACTCATCTTAAAACATTTCTGAAAAATACACAGCGTACAGCAAATGAAAGCCCAACATCTTGTGAATCCAGACAATATTTCAGATTTTCTAAGTGTTTTACAGCGAAAACACAATATATCGTTATATTAGCCATACCACATGAGCTAACATCACCCCAGCATTGATTCAGGCAAAAAGCGCGATAACGTTATCACCACCAAAATATATTAATTTTTTCACTAACCTTCTCAGAATTCTTCAGATGACAGTCCTGTAACATCATATTACACAATGCATATAGAGTTTGTTCGAAAATGTGCATATTTAGCACACAAATCGTGGTTATGCTATGTAATCAGTCAAAACATGGCATGCATTCTGGCCTGCGCCATCTTGGAAGGCACCTAAGTTTACGATTATTTATCGATTAGATTGACTAAAAAAATACAGGTTGACAGCTAATGAAAGATGCATTGGTATTAATGCAACCGCTGATTTAGATTTTTAAAATTAACGTTACTAGACATACAGTGTGCGTTACAGCCAGACTAGTGCCGCAATATTGGCCGAAAAATGCGTTTACATTTTTCCACATAAATACGAATAAAATCATAAAATAGTTCTTTACTTTTGGACGAGCTTCCATCAGAATCTTGGGCAAGGTGTCCTTTTGTCCAAAAGAATCGTTGCTTTGTTGTAAAACGTCCACTTCAACTTCGGAACTAGCAGCTAACAGTAGCTACGTGGCACACACATGGCCAAATCCTCAAACGCAATACTACGAAAATTCCGAAAATAGCAATATACTCGCATAAACTGATAAATCGGTTCAAATAACTTCGTTATGATGTTTCTAACACCTATACCGAATTAAATTACAGACGGACAATCTAAGGCCGATAACTGAGCGTTTCAAAATGCTATCCTGGGGTCTTGCGTTGCGTAATGCGGAAGTCGAAAAGAGAGCGCACCTCGTTCCTTGCCCTTTTTATAAGCTCTGAGAAATACGTAGAAACACCATTCCACTTCTCATTGGTTACTGACATCCAGGGGAAGGCGGGTGCAGTTCATTTCGATCCATAGGGCACACACAGAGTTTAAACTGATCCGAGATCAGAGCCTAGTTTCAGACCTTCGCAGCCTGTCATGATTTTCGCTTAGAAAAGAGTTCTGGTTCACCCACAGACATAATTCAAACAGTTTTAGAAACTAGAGATTGTTTTCTATCCAATAGTAATAATAATATGCATATTGTACGAGCAAGAATTGAGTACGAGGCAGTTTAATTTGGAGACGCAAAATGTCGAAGTTGAAACAGCACCCCCTGTAGTGACAAGAAGTGTTAATCAGAAAACTAAATCAATTCAAATCAATTAAATCACTTTTTTTGTTAGTTAAAATGCAGTAGTATTGGCCTTGAATATTGGCCTTGAAAAGGCGTAAAACATACGACATATATTTACAAAAGTATGTGGACACCCCTTCAAATTAGTGGATTCGGCTATTTCAGCCACACCCGTTGAGTAAGACAGTAAAATGGCCTTACTGAAGAGCTCAGTGACGTTCAACGAGGCACCGTCATAGGATACCACCTTTCCAACAAGTCGGTTCGTCAAATTTCTGCCCTGCTAGGGCTGCCCCGGTAAATTGTAAGTGCTGTTGTTGTGAACTGGGAACGTCTAGAAGCAACAACCACTCAGTTGGAAGTGGTAGGCCAGATAAGCTTACAGAACGGGACCGCTGAGTGCTGAAGCACGTAGAGCTTAAAAATCATCTGTCCTCGGTTGCAACACTCACTACCAAGTTCCAAATTGCCTCTGGAAGCAATGTCAGCACAATAACTGTTTGTCGGGAACTTAATGAAATTGGTTTCCATGGCCGAGCAGCCTCACACAAGTCTAATATCACCATGCCTCGGCTGGAGTGGTGTAAAGTTCGCCGCCATTGGACACTGGAGCAGTGGAAACACGTTCTCTGGAGTGATGAATGACGCTTCACTATCTGGTATTCTGATGGACGAATCTGGAATTGGCGGATGCCAAGAGAACACCATCTGCCCGAATGTATAGTGCCAACTGTAAAGTTTGGTAAATGAGGAATAATGGTCTGGGGCTGTGTTTCATGGTTCGGGCTAGGCCAGTTAGTTCCAGTGAAGGGGGATCATAGGCTACAGCATACAATGACATTCAAGACAATTCTGTGCTTCCAACTTTGTAGCAACAGTTTGGGGAAAGCCATTTCCTGCTTCAGCATGACAGTGCCACGTGCACAAAGTGAGGTCCATACAGAAATGGTTTGTCAAGATCGGTTTGGAAGAACTTGACTGGTCTGTACAAAGCCCTGACCTCAACCCCATCGAACGCCATTGGGATGAATTGTAACGCCAACTGCGAGCCAGGCCTAATCACCCAACCTCACTAATGCTCTTGTGGCTGAATGGAAGCAAGTGCCCGCAGCAATGTTCCAACATCTAGTGGAAAGCAGCAAAGGGGGAACCAACTCCATATTAATGCCCATGATTTTGGGCAAGCAGGAGTGTGCTTTTGGTCATGTAGAGTATGTTTCTCTAAAGTCACTACCTCACATGTTTTGAAAGTTCTTAGCTCATCTGTCACGCCCTGGCCTTAGTATTATTTGTTTTCTTTATTATTTTAGTTAGGTCAGGGTGTGACATGGGGTATGTGTGTGTTTTGGGTGATTATATGGTATAGGGCACAGGTGTCAAACTCATTCCACGGYGGGCCGAGTGTCTGCGGGTTTTCGCTCCTCCCTTGTACTTGATTGATGAATTAACATCACTAATTAGTTAGGAACTCCCCACACCTGGTTGTCTAGGGCTTTATTGAAAGGAAAAACCAAAAACCTGCAGACACTAGGCCCTCCGTGGAATGAGTTTGACACCCCTGGTATAGGGGGTGTTGGTTGTAGTGTATGGGTTTGTGTTGAGTGTATGTGTCTAGGTATGTCTATGGTTGAGTGTAGGTGTTTAGGAAAGTCTATGGTTGCCTGATTTGGTTCTCAATCAGAGACAGCTGGTTATTGTTGTCTCTGATTGGGAGCCATATTTAAGGTAGCCATAGGCTTTAGGTGTTTGTGGGTAATTGTCTATGTCTAAACGTTAGTAGCTTGTGTGTGCACTTTCGTTTTGTAGCTTCACGGTCGTTTGTTGTTTTGTTAGTTTGTAAAGTGTTTTGTTTCGTTTTTCCTTCTTAAAATAAAAAGAAGATGTCTTATTTTTCACATGCTGCGTTTTGGTCCGTCTCTCCTCCACACGATCGTGACATCATCTTAGTGTGATTCCACTCCATTTGCTTTCTGTTTCCTCCAGTGACATGTTTCTATTTGACTGTGCATGGATGAGAAATGTTGAGCTTCAGAGGTCATCAAATGAGTAGCTATGTCAGAGAGGTCCGCTCCACAAATAAGAATATACAGCAACATGCATCATACATATAACAGTACCAGTCAAAAATATGGACACACTTACTCATTCCAGGTTTTTATTTTATTTTTACTCTTTTCTACATTGCAGAATAATAATGAAGACATCAAAACAATGAAATAACACATGGAATCATGTAGTAACCAAAAAAGTGTTAAACAAATCCAAATATATTTTATATATGAGATTCTTCAAAGTAGCCACCCTTTGCCTTGATGACAGCTTTTCACCCTCTTGGCATTCTCTCAACAAGCTTCACGAGATAGTCACCTAAAATGTGTGCCTTATTAAAAGTTAATTTGTGGAATTTCTTTACTTCTTAACCCGTTTGAGCCAATCAGTTGTGTTTTGACAATATAGGGGTGGTAAAAAACCATGTCCATATGTATTTTAAGACATGATGCTCAGTCAATGCAGAAATTAAAGAAAAACCCTGGAATGAGTAGGTGTGTCCAAACTTTCACTGGTACTGTGTATATCAAGGCACAAGGCGAGACCCAGATGCAGACACAGGTGGCAGATGGTTGGAGTCGTACAATGTTTAATAATACAAAGGGGTAGACAAGAGAATGGTCGTGGACAGGCAAAAGGTCAAAACCAGATCAGAGTCCAGGAGGTACAGAGTGGCAGACAGGCTCGTGGTCAAGGCAGGCAGAATGGTCAGGCAGGAAGGTACAGAGTCCAGAAACAGGCAAGTGTCAAAACCAGGAGGACTAGGAAAAAAAAGAGAATAGCAAAAGGAGTACGGGAAAAACACACTGGTTGACTTGACTAAACATACAAGACGAACTGGCACAGAGAGACAGGAAACACAGGGATAAATACACTGGGGAATTTTTTATTTATTTTTTTAATCTTTATTTTAACAGGGAAAACAGACTGAGACCTGGATCTCTTTTACGGCTGTGCCCTGTGTAAACATGTTGACATGTACAGTTTTAGACATACAGACAAGAACATTTCAAAACATACACAATTCAACAGAAACAATCACAGACAACATCATATTGATCCTCCATAAGCATTTTAAAATGGGCAAGGGACACCAGAGTGTCTAACTTAAGTTGGATCTGCAGTTTGTTCCATGAATAAGGTGCAAAGGAACTGAAGGCAGTCCTACCCAACTCTGTGGAGACCGCAGGAGTCTCTAATGTAATCCACATCTGTGATCTGGTTTTAAAATTAGTACATCTTGTGGTAATTAATGATGATATATATGGAGGTAGTTTTAAAAGAAGTGCTTTATAAATAAACAAGAGAGCATGTTGCTCTCGCCTCACAGATAGAGAGACCCAACCCACATGTTGATATAGGATACAGTGATGAGTTCTGTAACTATCACCCGTGATAAACCTGAGTGCACAATGGTAAATAGCATCCAGTGGTTTTAATGTGTTTGCCGATGCATGCATATAGATAATATCACCATAATCTAAAACGGACATAAAAGTAGCCTGCACAATTTTTTTCCTATTTACAGAGGACAGACAAGCCCTGTTTCTGTAAAGGAATCCTATCTTGAATTTGAGCTTTTTTCCCAATTCAGTAACATGTTTTTTAAAAGAAAGCCTATCATCTAACCATACCCCTAAGTATTTATATGCAGAGACCTTATTGATTTGAGTACCATCCAAGCTAGTGATTACAAACGTGTTTCTAACTGAGAGTTTAGACCTAGAAAAAAACATGACATTTGTTTTCTTAGCGTTTAAAACAAGTTTAAGCTGTAAAAGAGACCCCTGTAGTATCCTAAAATCAGACTCCAACTGCAATACAGCTTGGTCCGCTGTTGGAGCAATAGAGTACATCACTGTGTCATCTGCATATAAATGGAATTTACAATATCTGACATCATCACCAATGTTGTTTATATAAAGTGAGAACAATAGTGGGACAATTATTGAACCCTGAGGGAAATAAGCAACATCTGGAGGGGGTGGAGACATTCGCAGGAACAGGTGAAACAGATCAGGGCGTGACAGTATATCTCCGCCCTGCAGAACTATTGCAAGGTTTGCCATTACAAAAGGCAGTAATATGCTTGCGATTTGTTAAATGGGGTCATGTGGAAGTGAATGTCACAAACACTGGCTATGTCAAACTCTGTCATACTTTCTCAATGTAGTACATAATGAGTACTTATTTTACATTACGTCAAAAATGTTTAATTAAATAAATAAAACAAGTATTTTATCTGTGAACTCTGGTTCCTTTAATCTAATAGTAGTCTTTGGTTGAAGGTCTGATAACTTTCAGTATCAAAAATGTGCAAAAATAGAGAAAATCAGAAAGGGAGCAAATACTTTTTCGCAGCAATGTGCTGCATATCTCTGTAACAATCAACATTCCTTGGTTTCTCCTCCTACATTCTGAAGAAAAGTCCCCTGGGTGTGCTGGCTTGGAACGATACAGGAATATCTTTTTCATAATTTCCGATATTTTTACGCCACAACATCTGGAACCTAGCAACCCTCTTCACTTTAACAGCTGGTATGGAAGTGCTTAGTCTGGAAGAAAATAACAGTTTGAAAACCTTTGCCACTAGCAATACAGAACTGAAGAGCTAAAGAAGTGAAACTCAGTAGAAGTGTTTTATGGTGTAAACTTTTGAAAAACCCCACGCAAGGTTTTTTGGGACATACAGCATTTTCAGGGGAGACAATTCCACAATGGAATAATCCACTGGTTTAATTTTTTTCATGAACAAAGCAGCTGTATTCTGATGTCAGTAATCTTTAAGACATTTTTTTATTTTATTTATTATACTTTTGCCTGAGTGAGGAAATACAGAGTAACATAATGTAATTATACTGTATTGAGAGCCAAACCCACCGGATTCAGACGTACACATTGTTATGTTCCCTAATAAACTACCAAAAATATTGACGCTCAACAGAAAAAGGGAACTTAGAAATGAGCCACTGACATCCAAAAGGAAACAGGTTGGGTTTTAGAATGGGTTCTGAAAGGCATCTATGGACATGCCTACTGTGTGCTGGCCAAATAACTCGAGTAGGATCTTAAAAAAACACCTACCATGGACACCCTCTGGATTTCATATCAGACAAACTAAAATAAATAAACCCACACCACTAAGGACAGGGAGTACCCACGGATATGATGAAAAATGAATATGTCACACCTGCTCCCGTTCTCCCTCCCTGGCGCTCGAGGGCGCCAGGCTGCCCTGCATTACGCACTCCTGCCACCATCATTACGCACACCTGCTCCCCTCGTCACGCGCATCAGCGATTCATTACACTCACCTGGACTCAATCACTGTGTTATTACCTACCCTGTATCTGTATTTGTTCCCAGCTTCTGCATTAATGTTCGTATGTCATTGTATACCCGGTTCTAATGCTGTTTCTGTCCTGTTCCATGTCTGTGCTAATTAAATGTTCAACTCTCTGCATCTCATCTCCAACGTTGGAGCCGGGGGGGGGTGCCTTAGCTGGCTCGTTAAGGCGTCCACGCCCTGGCCGGCTTGAGAGGTTTCCTTGCCCCGGTTGGCTTGGCAGGCGCCCATCCCACGTCAGGCCTCAGCCGGAAAGCCAGGTTTTCACGCCTCAGCCGGATCATCAGGCTCCCACGTCTCAGCCAGATCATAAGGATCCCACGTCCCAGTGGGATCATCAGGCTGTCACGCCTCTGCCGGTTGGCTGGGCTTCTACGCCCCAGCCGGCTGATCCAGTGCCCGTGCTTCATAGCTCTGGATAAGAGCGATGATGGTGCCCCTAGGGTACTGCCCCCCGGGTGGTGCCCATAGAGGGGGGGGGGGGGGGGGTTCTGTCATGCCTGCTTTCCAACTATATCGAGCCGGAATCAGTCGATACTTGTAAAAATGTCCATTATTTTATGCGTAACTTGTACCTATGTTTGTCCTGTGTAGTTTCATTATTTTCTTTGGGGCCTGCAATCTGTAGTTTTTGATAAAAATAGCATTTCGATTTTACATTTGAGTCATTTAGCAGAAGATTTTATCCAGAGCGACTTAAAGACACAGGATCGTAATTTGATCACTATTTCGTTGCTGATAATTTTTATGCACTCTAGGAAATGCAAACTTGTAGTGTATTCAAGGTTTAAAAAGTTTGTAGTTTTCACTTAATGTCAGAATTAACTTACCCTAATGAAAAATGTATCAACCCCTACTTTCTTTTGTTTCTGAAATCCATAATTTTTCAATAAACGTTAATCAAATACAACCACTGACTATCCTGGTTGAGATTAAATTGGCACATGTACATTTGCACTGATTTGCCATCTTAGATCAACAGCAATGAGGAAGCAGTCAATGGTTGTATTTGTCACGTTCGTTTGTAGAAACGGACCAATGCTCAGCGAATGTTGAGTTCCACATAATTTATTAATAGTGAAACTTAGCATAAACTAACAACGAACCGTAAACTACATCGGTGCTACATACACTTACTCAAAATACAATATCCCACAAACACAGGTGGGAACAAAACACTACTTAAATATGATCCCCAATTAGAGACAACGATTACCAGCTGCCTCTAATTGGGAATCTGTCACGCCCTGACCATAGAGAGCTGTTTATTCTCTATGTTGGTTGGTGTGATAGTGACTAGGGTGGGTCATCTAGGTGATTAATGGTTTATGTTGGCCTAGCTATGGCTTTCCAATCAGAGACAGCTGTTTATCGTTGTCTCTGATTGGGGATCATATTTAGGCAGCCATTTCCTCATTGTGCTTTGTGGGATCTTGTCTACAGATAGTTGCCTGTGTGCACGCCAGTAGCGTTTTGTTTGTTCTTGTGCGTTATTGTTTTGTTTGGTGAGTTTCAATTTATTAAAATATGTGGAACTCTACGCACGCTGCGCCTTGGTCCAATCCTTTCGACGAGCGTGACAGAATCATACAAATCACCAACATAGAAACATGAAAACTAGAACACCTACATAGAAATAATAAACTAGACTAACCCCCCAGTCAAGCCCTGACTTACTCCACCATAGAAAATAAGGACTCTCTATGGTCAGGACATGACAGTATTTCATTAATGTATATTGAAAAATTATGGATTTCGGAAAACAAAGAGAGATGCAACTACACAGGATAAACATAGGCACAAGGTTAACGTCTCATTATTATTATTTTTTTAAGTATTGACCTTGGACGAATCCGGAGCTGAATTCCACAAAGCTTGGTCTCTGCTCCACTCCATTGGTGTAGTTAATCAGAAACATCCTTCACCATGGAGTGGAGTTAAGTCATCTATACTCGTTCAACATTTACCACACAAAAGCAAGACCATTATGTCACATGAAGGATGTTGGGAAGCAATTAGAATACAATCCTTCATCATTTGAATTGGGGACGACATCTTCATTGCTTGCTGGGAATGATTTGGTCCTTTCAATTATTGTTCCACTCCAAAGTGTGTCCTAGTACAATTATTGTTCCACTCCAAAGTGTGTCCTAGTACAATTATTGTTCCACTCCAAAGTGTGCTACCTGATAGATACAATTTATGTCCACTTCCAAAAGTGTGTCCTAGTTACAAATGATTGTTACCACTCCAAAGTGTGTCCTAGTACAATTATTGTTCCACTCCAAAGTGTGTCCTAGTACAATTATTGTTCCACTCCAAAGTGTGTCCTAGTACAATTATTTTTTGTAACCGGGGTTTCCTCTCAGAAAAGTCAGACATCTTTTTCTAGGGAAGTGTTGGATAGCGCCTTACTCAACTAGGAGGGAAAGAGAGGCACTGTTTGAAAATAAAATAGACATCAACCTGCTAGCTACTTCCTGTTTCCTCTGAGGCTTTGCTTTAGGCTTGTATGTCTAGCTTTGTCGCTAGCCCATACTCATCTTCCACTTCTATTTTTGCATATACAACTTTTATTTATTTATTTTGGTGAGCATTACTTTGTTAGGGTAGATGAATGGATGCTGAGACGTTGACGCAAAGCCTTGATATTTGAGTTTTTCTGCAGAGGAAACTTTTTCCTTCCGAATAAATGGCACACTTTGCCTTGCATGTTACAAACCAATGAGCTCTGGACGCAGAGAAGTAAACCATGTACTGTTTGTACCTCTATTCAATGTCAGATGTTGATATTCATATTTGGTTAAATTAATAATTATACATTGGGAGAAATGAGTTCTATACTTTAACAAATTGTTCAGTTTTCCTTTTTTTAAATTTTTAACCCAAGGGCTTATCATGTTATGTGCTTTCTGAATAGAGTTGTTGTTTATGTTTTCTTCAACCCTCCACAGAGACTAGACTACTCCTCCCGTCTAATAAGCATATTTACTTTCTCTATCTCTCTGAGAATGTATACATTTAGTTTCCCCACAGATACACACAATGTGCAAAACATGAATCCCCAAACCCACTGAGCGGCCTTTAGGGTAACAGACTACAGCTGCGTAATGGACAGAGCCAGGTTATCGCCAATCAAGTCATCCTGGCTATTTTAATGAATGTGCTTTTCAAACTGTAAATAGTAACTCTGGTGTAATTAAATGCAACATATATCAAGAGAGCTCTATAGGCTTCCATGGAATACATTATGAAGCAGACATACTGTAAAAGCAATACTGAGGAGGAAATACCAGGCTGCTTGGGACAGCATTTTATATTCTAGGTTCAGAATCTTAAACAATAGGGAAAACGCTGTCCTTAATGCTCTCAACTCTCCCTGAGATTTAATTATTTTCAGAACAGAAAAAGGCCAAAGTTAAATCCAAATGGAACTGGAGTAGTACTGGAGAACTGGAGAAGTACTCCAGTTTATATCTGGAGTACTTCTCCTGTCTTATCCGGTGTCCTGTGTGAATTTAAGTATGCTCTCTCTAATTCTCTCTTTCTTTCTTTCTCTCTCTCGGACGACCTGAGCCCTAGGACCATGCCTCAGGACTACCTGGCATGATGACGCCTTGCTGTCCCCAGTCCACCTGGCCGTGCTGCTGCTCCAGTTTCAACTCTTCTGCCTGCGGCTATGGAACCCTACCTGTTCACCGGACGTGCTACCTGTTCACCGGACGTGCTACCTGTCCCAGACCTGCTGTTTTCAACTCTCTAGAGACAGCAGGAGTGGTAGAGATACTCTTAATGATCGGCTATGAAAAGCCAACTGACATTTACTCCTGAGGGGCTGACTTGTTGGACCCTCGACAACTACTGTGATTATTATTATTTGACCATGCTGGTCATTTATGAACATTTGAACATCTTGGCCATATTCTGTTATAATCTCCTCCCGGCACAGCCAGAAGAGGACTGGCCACCTCTCATAGCCTGGTTCCTCTCTAGGTTTCTTCCTAGGTTTGGGCCTTTCTAGGGAATTTTTCCTAGCCACCGTGCTTCTACACCTGCATTGCTTGCTGTTTGGGGTTTTAGGCTGGGTTTCTGTACAGCACTTTGAGATATCAGCTGATGTAAGAAGGGCTATATAAATATGATTTGATTTGATTTGAATGGGAATCATCCAATAGAGAAAAGCATTTGAACTTGATGAACCTATTCATAGTTGATCAAAGCTGAATATAACATTGGTTTCTGGGTAATACAGGAAAGTAATAAACTCTCTAATTGTCTTATGTACATTCTAGTATCATATTGGGGTATTGTGGATTACAGTCCATATAAAATACCCAAAGCATGCTGTAAAACAATCCATGGGCTCTATTTCTTGTCAGGTATCAAGGTAAGACCCAGATGCAGACTGTGTCAAAGTAACAATGTTTATTACAGCAACAGGGGCAAAGGTACAGGAAGGCAGGCAGGCTCAAGGTCAGGGGCAGGCAGACTAGTCAGGCGGGTGGGTACAGGGTCAGGACAGGCAAGGGTCAAAAACCAGGAGGACGAGAAAAGAGAGACTGGGGGAAAGCAGGAGCTGACACAAAAACGCTGGTTGACTTGACAAACAAGATGAACTGGCAACAGACAAACAGAGAACACAGGTATAAATACACAGGGGATAATGGGGAAGATGGGCGACTAATCCAAAACCCAGCTATTTTGTGTCACATGATTGGATATTTTTTTCTCTTCAGTGTTAACCCTTTCCTTTCCAAAAAAACTATATTATTACAATAATGACTTTATAAGTCCTTAGCGCTTCTGAAGGTGTAGAAGGCCCATTTTTCCCTACTGTGTTTGGGTTAGTAATAATTTGTATAGTGGCTCTATTTTTCGTCAGTATGTATTTTTTTACTATTCTGAATCCATATGTTCTTGTGGAATATGAACACAGAAATACTGGACATGTTGAACTCTTATTATGATTTGACAAAATAACAGTCATGGTCTTGAATTGGACACACATTTTTCTGGTCTCGGTCCCCTTGTCCCCCACCCGGTCTTGATGTGGACTCGGTCTCACCATCCCTTCGGTCTTGGTCTTGACCTGGACTCGATTTGCTCCATTCTTGGTCTTGAATTGGTCTCGCTTTAGGTGGTCTCGAACACAACAATGGTAAATGTATAACTTGAAGCAACCACATATTTAGCCATAGAGGGCTGTAGTGGGCAGTGAGGGGTCAAGCCTAGACACACCTAGAATATATTTATTTATCCAAAACCCAGCCCTTTTGTGTCACCGCCAGCTACTGCACCCATAATTCCGCAGGTGAAAATAGCAAAAATATTTTTGACACACCTCTGGACATGAAACACTCTAAAATAAAGCCCCATGTGTCAAATAACCCAGCTCATTGAAAGGAAATTATGAAAGAATAGCAAGTGTTTTTTGGAGCATTACAGAGAAAGGGAAACACAGGGAGTCTGAAACTTATTTCCTTTCTATTCAACAAAGACGTCCTTACTGCAACACATTCTCATGGAACACAGACCCCCAACAGCGCAGTTTTCTGGGCAATGCTTTCCTGTTATTCACATTGCAGACCAGGGCTTCAGTTCTCCATGTGATTTCCCTCTCAAAGATTCAGAATAGCACATTGAATGCAACTTACCACTCTTCCACTAAAAGCAAGTCACAGATTTGACATCCTGCCACATCCATCTGCGCCCTTTCAATATCAATGGCCTTGCCCGAACCATCAATTTGGAGATTTAATCTGTGCTTTTAGAGCAGTCTGGCCAAATGGAATACAGTAAACTATGATCTTTTATAATATCAAATCTGGAAGGACTCTGAACAACAAAAATGGTTTTTACACAGAGGATGAAGAGGTAAAATAGTGCTGAGCAGCAGACAGACTGACAGCAGAACCTGTCAAATTGGGGCGGCAGGTAGCCTAGTGGTTAGAGCATTGGGCAAGTAACCGAAAGTTTGCTAGATCGAATCCCTGAGCTGACAAGGTAAAAATCTATTGTTCTTCACCTGAACAAGGAAGTTAACCCACTGTTTCTAGGCTGTCATTGTAAATAAGAACTTGTTCTTAACTGACTTGCAATAAAGGTAAAAGAACACCGCTAACGACCAACCCTGATGTTGCCACTGTTTACACTTAATTAAAGTGTGAGGTGCAGAGAATACATTTCACTCACATTAATTAATCCACAGAATATAATTGACACAAATTAATTAATCCAGAAAATATATTTGATTTACATTAATTAATCCATAGAATATATCCGACTCACATTAATACATCCAGAGAATGTATTTGACTGACTATTAATAAATCCAGAGAATACATTTGACTCACATTAATTAATGTAGAGAATACATTTGACTCACATTAATTAATGGAGAGAATAGATTTGACTCACATTAATTAATGTAGAGAGTCGATTTGACTCACATTAATTACTCCATAGAATATATTTGACTCTTAATTCAGAGAATAAAGTGTTTCCTTTCAAATGGAACCAATATGCATATCCTTGCTTCAGAGCCTGAGCTACAGGCAGTTAGATATGGGTATATCATTTAGACGGAAAATTTAAAAAAGGGGGCTATCCCTATGAAGTTTAAAAATGTTTTTTGCATATAATAGATTTTACTCACATGAATTAATCCATATAACATTTTTGACCCACATTAATTAACCCATAGAACATATTTGACTCAAATTAATTAACCAAGATAATACATTTGACTCACATTAATTTATCCATAGAATACATTTGACTCACATTAATTATCCCATATAATACAATGGACTCACATTGATTAATTCAGAGAAAACATTTGACTCAAATGAATTAATTCATAGAATGTATCTGACTCACGTTAATAAAGTCAGAGAATACATTTAACTCACATGAATTATTCCATATAATATACTTTACTCACATTAATTAATCCATAAAATATATTTGACTCAAATGAATTAATCCAGAGAATATATTTGAGTTACATTAATTAATTGACAGAATATATTTGAATCACATTAATTACTCCATAGAATATATTTGAATCACATTAATTACTCCATAGAATACATTTGTCTGAGATTAATTCATCCATAGAAAACATCTGACTCACATTAATTATTCAATTTTAAATGTTTTAATTGTATTTATTTCACCTTTATTTAACCAGGTAGGCCAGTTGAGAACAAGTTCTCATTTACAACTGCGACATGGCCAAGATAAAGCAGAGCAGTGTGACACAAACAACAACACAGAGTTACACATGGAATAAACAAACGTACAGTCAATAACACAATAGAAAAAATCTATATACAGTGTGTGCAAATGATGTAAGATAAGGGAGGTAAAAGCAATAAATAGGTAGTAGTGGCAAAGTAATTACAATATAGCAATTAAACACTGGAGTGATAGATGTGGAGAAGATGAATGTGTAAATAGAGATACTGGGGTGCAAAGGAGAAAAAAACACAATATGGTGATGAGGTAGTTGGGTGGGCTATTTACAGATGGGCTATGTACAGGTGCAATGATCTGTGAGCTGCTCTGACAGCTGACGCTTAAAGTTAGTGGGGGAGATATGAGTCTCCAGCTTCAGTGATTTTTGCAATTCGTTCCAGTCATTGGCAGCAGAGAACTGGAATGAAAGGCGGCCAAAGAGGAATTGGCTTTGGGGGTGACCAGTGAAATATACCTGCTGGAGAGCGTGGTACGGGTGGGTGCTGCTATGGTGACCAGTGAGCTGAGATAAGGCGGGGCTTTACCTAACAGAGAATTAGATGACCTGGAGCCAGTGTGTTTGGCGGCAAGTATGAAGCGAGGGCCAGCCAACGAGAGCATACAGGTCGCAGTGGTGGGTAGTATATGGGGCTTTTGTCAGGACCCGGTGCTAGAAACAGTCACTAAATCGGCAGAACCCAGAAGATGAGGCAGACACAGCAGTACTAGAGATGGTGGTTTAATAAAAAATAGATAACTTCCAAAATACAAAGAAAATCCACAAAGTGGTAAAAACAGCAAGGGAAAAAACAAACCTAAAAGACTAATCCAAAATACAAAAGAACAAAACCAGAGAACCTCTGGAAAATCCAACAAGAGAAAAATATATGTTCACAACAAGGCTTGGGCTGGGGCTGGGTGCTAACATACAAACACTGAGCAAGGAACACACAGGGATTAAATACTAACAAGGGAACGACATACAGGTGCAAACAATAATAGAGCAAAAGGGAAAAACAAAAGGTACAAAAAAGTGCAATGGGACATCTAGTGACAAAAAACCAGAACAGTCCTGGCCAAAACCTGACAGAATCCCCCTCCTAGGAACGGCTCCTGACGTTCCTACCAGCCTTCTCAGGGTGGAGGGCCCTGAACTGACGAATGAGGTCAGGGTCCAGTATGTCCTTGGCAGGAACCCAGAGCGCTCCTCGACCGTAGCCTTCCCAGTCCACCAGATACTGCCAGGACCGCTGCACCCGGCGGGAGTCCAGTATCCGGTGGACGGTATAAGCCGACTGGCCTCCGATGACACGGGCGGAGGGGGAGGTCTGCCTGCCGGAATAAGGGAGAAAACAACAGGTTTTAATAAGAAATGTGAAATGTGGGATTGATTTTAAGGGATCTGGGTAAGTGCAGGCGAAAAGTAACGGGATTGACTCTCCTGGCAATCTTAAAGGGTCCGATGAATCTCTGACAGCTTGCGAGACTCCACCCGTAGCGGTAAGTTTTTTGTGGTGAGAGCCATACTCTCTGGCCGGGGTACAGGGTAGGACCGGACGGCGACGTCTGTTGGCTTGTCGTGTACTGCTGAGAGGAACGCAGAAGATTAAGACGGGCCTTCTTCCACGTAACGACAGCGTCTGATGAACCTCGAGGCTGAAGGCACTCTGACTTCTGCCTCCTGGTCCGGAACAATAGAGGAGCATAGCCAAACTGACACTCGTCGGGATATACCAGTGGAGGAGGAGCACAAGGTGTTGTGCGCGTACTCAGCCCAAACAATGAAGGATGACCATGTGGATGGGTTGTTGGAAACCATGCATCTGAGGGTGGTTTCCAGCTCCTGATTCATCCTCTCAGTTTGGCCGTTGGACTCCGGATGTACCCTGAAAAAAACTGGCCGTGCCCCTATGAGTTGGCAGAAGGCCTTCCAAAACCTTGAGGCGAACTGGGACCTCTGTCGGAAACCATATCTTGCGGGATGCCAAAGACTCGGAACACATGGTTAATCACCAACTCAGCTGTTTCCTTGGCAGAAGATAATTTGGTCAAGGGAACAAACCTGGCCCCTTAGAAAACCTGTCGATGATGACTAGGATCGTAGTATTACCAGGGACGGAGAAGGCCAGTAATAAAGTCCAGCGAGATATGGACCAGGGTCGGTGGGAATAGATAAAGGGTGAAGGAGTCCTTGAGGGCGGAGGTGAGAAGATTTGCCCTGGCAGCACACGAACAGGCCTTGACGAAAGTGGCAACGTCTTCTTTTATGGTGGCCACCAGAACTTACGCTGGATGAACTCCAAGGTGCGACCTACGCCCGGGTGACAGGTGACGAAGGAATGCCCCCACAGAAGGACTTGGGACCTTGCTGCCTTGGGAACAAACAACCGATTAGCAGGACCTCCTCCAGGGCCCGGTTCGATGGCTTGAGCTTGTTTCACGGTATCCTCCACTTGCCACGAGATCGGAGCCACGATCTTAGCGGCAGAAGAAACAGTCATGTCAGTATCTTCTCGAATGGCAGGAGAGTAGACTCGTGACAAGGCATCCGGTTTTGAGATTCTTCGACCCGGGTCTATAGGTGAGATAAACTGGAATCGGCTGAAGAAAAGAGACCATCGAGCTTGTCGGAGTTCAACCGCTTCGCCTGCTGGATATACTCAGATTTTTGTGGTCCGTAAGCACTTGAAACGGTGAGAAGCCCCCTCGAGCCAGTGTCTCCATTTCTTCAATGCCATCTTAACCGCTAGGAGTTCACGATCCCCCACATCGTAATTCCTCTCGCCGGGGTAAGCCGGTAGAGAAGAAGGCGCAAGGATGAAGCCTCTTGTCTTCACCCCTCTGAGACAGGACAGCTCCAACACCAACCTCTGATGCGTCTACCTCCACCACAAAAGCTCATCCGCCGTCGGTAGTGTCAGGATGGAGCAGAGAGGATGCGCTGCTTGAGTCCTTGGAAGGCCGTCTCAGCTTCTCTTCCCCACAGAAACCTTGTGTTGCCACCCTTGTTAAAGCTGAGAAGGGGCTGCCACCGAGCTGAAGTTCTTGATGAACTTGCGGTAGAAGTTAGTGAAGCCCAGGAAACGCTGAACTTCCTTAACGGACTTGGGGGTGGGCCAATCTGCTACCGCCCCTACCTTCTTGGTCCATCTGGACTCGACCGGGTTCCACTACAAATCCCAGGAACTGTACTCGAGAGGAATGAATTCACACTTCTCCGGCTTAACGTACAAATGGCTGTCTAGGAGGCGTTTGAGCACTTGTTCTGACATGCTTAGTGTGTTCTTGAAGGGAGCTCGAAAAGATGAGATGTCATCCAAGTAAACAAACACAAAATGTTAAGCATATCCCTAAGCACATCGTTTATGAGCGCTTGAACACAGCCCGGGCGTTGGTCAGCCGAAGGCATCACCAAGTATTCGTAGTGACCAGTAGGCGTGTTGAAAGCGGTCTTCCACTCGTCACCGGGTTTGATCCGCACAAGATGGTATGCGTTCCGCAGGTCAAGCTTAGTGAAGACCACTGCTTCCTGGAGCAGCTCAAAGGCTGTGGCCATAAGGGGTAGCGGGTAGCGGTTACGGACGTTATGCATAAGTCCCGGTAGTCGATGCAGAGACGTAATCCCCCGTCTTTTGGCCACAAAGAAAAACCCTGCTCCCGCCCGAGGTGGATGGACGCATGAGGCCTGCTCCAGAGCGTCCTTGATGTAGGTATCCATAGCAGCTCGGTTCGGGAGGAGATAGGGAAAAGATCCGACCCCTGGGGGGCAGGTGCCCGGAAACAGGTCGATGGGGCAATCGTAAGGTCTATGTGGGTGGTAGTTTGGTGGCCCTCTGTTTGCTAAAAACCGGTTTGAGGTCATGTAACACTCGGAACTCGGGACAGGTCGATGGATTCTAGAGACTCGGAGGGAACTCGGGAAGTGAAGATACAAGTGGCTTGGCACGTAGGACCCCACTGCTTGATAGTGCCCACAGACCAGTCGATGTGAGGGTTATGGCTGTGAAGCCAGGGGTATCCAAGGACGAGAGGGAACTCGGAACACCGAGGTCAGATGAAAGTTCATCACTTCCTGGTGTTGGGAAACTGAAAGACGCAAGGGGGTAGGGACACGAGTGACAAGTCCAGATCCCAAAGGGCTTCCATCCAACGTAGTAACCCTTATGGGGTCACTTAGAGTTCAGAGGGAACGCCATTCTCCTTCGCCCAGACACCATCCTGAAGTTACTGCGGCTCCAGAGTCTACCAAGGCTTGAAGGGAAGCTCTGTGTGTCCCAGGAAAGGGTAACTGGAATGAGCAGGCGGGAGTTGGATGGATGGGAGGAGGTTATGTTTCCCGTTACAGTCCTCCCAGGCCTGCACGGGAGAGTGCGTTTCCCTGGACCCGGGACACGTGAGAGGAAATGGCCCGTTTGCCGCAATATAGACAGCATCGCTCCCTCATCCGGCGGTCTCTCTCAGCCTGGGAGATGCGTCCAACCTGCATGGGTTCCGGTGGAGTCAGCGGGGATAAAGGTGGAGACTCGGAGCTTGGACCGATAGGAGCTAGGGTGAGAGATCTACGGTTGAGCTCTCTCTCTCTCAGACGCTGGTCTATGCGTGAAGCCAACTTGATCAGGGACTCGAGGTTGTCCGGTGGTTCCCGAGTGGCCAGTTCATCTTGGATGGTGTCGGAAAGACCCTTCAAAAAGCACACTGTGAGCGCCTCGTCATTCCAGCCACTCGCTGCTGCCACCGTGCGGAACTGGATGGCATAGTCCGTCACGCTGCGCCGACCTGGCGGAGAGTCAGGAGCTGTTTGGCTGAGTCAGGACCGCTGGTAGGACCTTGAAACACTCGCTTGAATTCTTCAGCAAAGGTAGAGTAGCTGGCACAGCAGGGACTTTGGGCATCCCACACAGCAGTAGCCCAGGCTAGGGCTTTTTCCGACAGCAGGGTGATGATATATGCTATCTTGGACCGGTCGGTGGAAATGACGAGGGTTGCAGCTCGAAGAGAGAGAAACATTGGTGAAAAACCCCTTACAACCACTCGGATCACCTGAGAACCGTTGGGGAGGCGGCAGACGAGGTTCAGCCAGGGGTTAACTGCACGGGCACTTGAATCTGATGAACTGGAGCAGAAGCGTTGCAGGAGAAAGTTGATCAGAAATCTGCTTTATGGAAGTCATCATCTCCGACAGAAGTTGAGAATGTCCAGCCATTAAGCCTCTGCTGAACCAGAGCAGCTCGTGACGTTGGACAGTCCCCTCGTGGTGGACAGCATGGGAAAAAAGTCCTGGTACTGGCTGCCTCTGGGTTCATTTTAAGGCTCAGTGTTTCTGTCAGGACCGGTGCTAGAAACAGTCACTAAATCGGCAAACCCAGAAGATGAGGCAGACACAGCAGTACTAGAGATGGTGGTTTAATAAAAAATAGATAACTTCCAAAATACAAAGAAAATCCACAAAGTGGTAAAAACAGCAAGGGAAAAAACAAACCTAAAAGACTAACCAAAATACAAAAGAACAAAACCAGAGAACCTCTGGAAAATCCAACAAGAGAAAAATATATGTTCACAACAAGCTTGGCTGGGCGGGTGCTAACATACAAACCATGAGCAAGGAACTAAGGAACACACAGGATTAAATACTAACAAAGGAACGACATACAGGTGCAAACAATAATAGAGCAAGGAAAAACAAAAAGTACAAAAAAAGGTGCAATGGGGACATCTAGTGACAAAAAACCAGAACAGTCCTGGCCAAAACCTGACAGCTTTGGTGACAAAACGGATGGCACTGTGGATAGACTGCATCCAAAATGGCTGAGTTGAGTGTTGGAGGCTATTTTGTAAATTACATCGCCGAAGTCGAGGATCGGTAGGATGGTCAGTTTTACGAAGGTATGTTTGGCAGCATGAGTGAAGAATGCTTTGTTGCAAAATAGGAAGCCGATTCTAGATTTAATTTTGGATTGGAGATGCTTAATGTGAGTCTGGAAGGAGAGTTTACAGTCTAACCAGACACCTAGGTATTTGTAGATGTCCACATATTCTAAGTCAGAACCGTCATGAGTAGTGATGCCAGTTGGGCGGGCGGGTGTGGGCAGCGATCGGTTGAAGTGCATGCATTTAGTTTTACTAGCATTTAAGAGCAGTTGGAGGCCACGGAAGGAGTGTTGTATGGCTTTGAAGCTCGTCTGGAGGATTGTTAACACAGTGTCCAAAGAAGGGCCAGATGTATACAGAATGGTGTCATCTGCGTAGAGGTGGATCAGAGAATCACCAGCGGCAAGAGCGACATCATTGATGTATACAGAGAAAAGAGTCGGCCCGAGAATTGAACCCTGTGGCACCCCCATAGAGACTGACAGAGGTCTGGACAACAGGCCCTCCGATTTGACACACTGAACTCTGTCTGAGAAGTAGTTGGTGAACCAGGCAAGGCAGTCATTTGAGAAACCAAGGCTGTTGAGTCTGCAGATAAGAATGTGGTGATTGACACAGTCGAAAGCCTTGTCCAGGTCGATGAATACGGCTGCTCAGTATTGTCTTTTATCGATGGTGGTTATGATATAGTTTAGGACCTTGAGGGTGGCTGAGGTGCACCCATGATGCACCCAAATGGTCGGTGACCTGTTTGTTAAAACTTCTCACGAGTCAGCAACCCTGATCCGGTAGCACCCCCCAACTCACCCCACTGATTAGCACAGCTAGCATAGCGTCACAAGTAACTTGTAGCATCTAAATATCATTAAATCACAAGTCCAAGACACCAGATGAAAGATACAGGTCTTGTGAATAAAGCCACCATTTCAGATTTTTAAAATGTTTTACAGGGAAGACAGAATATGTAAATCTATTAGCTAACCACGTTAGCGGAGGACACGATATTTTTACCAGGCAGATTCGGCTAGGCGCCCACGTCCAGTTCACATGCACAACAGATATGATATAAAATCGTAAATTGGGTCTTACTATGGCTGATCTTTCATCAGAATGTTGATCAAAGTGTCCTTTGTCAAGATGAGTCGTTGGTTCCGTTCAGAAATGTTCCTTTCCCACTCCATTTAGCACAGGTACCGGTCGAGTGGCACGAATTTCTCAAACGTAAATAAAATCCGACAACGGTACACCGAAAAACTCCCGGAAAAATTCAAATAATCTGATTAAACTATATTGAAAAAACATACATTACGATGATATGGTCACATGTATCAAACAAAATTCGACACGGAGATAGTTTGCATACATAACGCCAGCAAAACAGTACACCAACGCAGCTCAAATTGGAAAATTAAGATGTCCGGAAGTTGTCGGTCACGCCAAAGAAATGGGTCCTATTTCACGTCAGTCCCAGATAAACAAAGAATTTCTCCTCTGACGTCATCTTGACAACCAGAGGAAGGCGAATGTGGTGTGTTTCTGGTCATAGGGGGCACGACCATATATAGGCAGAGCTTTGAAGCCAGCATAACACATCTTGATTTTATGTTCTTGGTCATGGAAAGTGCTGTTGAATGACTTCTGTATCACTCAGAGACAAAATTGAAACGGATTTAGAAACTAGGGATTGTTTTCTTTCCAATGGTATGATTCATATGCATATAGTAAGAGCAATAATTGAATAAGAGGCAGTTTAATCTGTAGAGCAAATTATGCTAATGCGAAAATATTACCCCCTGTATTCTCAAGAGGTTTTTAACTTGGCTTTCGAAGATCTTAGAAAGGCAGGGTAGGATAGATATAGGTACGTAACAGTTTGGGTCTAGAGTTTCTCCCCCTTTGAAGAGGGGGATGACCATGGCAGCTTTCCAATCTTTGGGAATCTCAGACGATACGAAAGAGAGGTTGAACAGGCTAGCAATAGGGGTTGCGACAATTGCGTTTGATAATTTTAGAAAGAGAGGGTCCAGATTTTCTAGCCCAGCTGATTTGTAGGGGTCCAGATTTTTCAACTCTTTCAGAACATCAGCTGTCTGGATTTGGGTGAAGGAGAAATGGGGGAGGCTTGGGAAAGTTGCTGTGGGGTGTGCAGAGCTGTTGACCGGGGTAGGGGTAGCCAGGTGGAAAGCATGGCCAGCAGTAGAAAAATGCTTATTGAAATTCTCAATTATCGTAGATTTATCGCTGGTGACAGTGTTTCCTAGCCTCAGCTCATTGGGCAGCTTGGAGGAGGAGGTGCTCTTATTCTCCATGGACTTTACAGTGTCCCAAAACTTTTGGAATTAGTGCTACAGGATTCAAATTTCTGTTTGAAAAAGCTAGCCATTTCTTTCCTAACTTCCTGTGTATATTGGTTCCTAACTTCCTTGAAAAGTTGCATATCGTGGGGGCTTTTTGATGCTAATGCAGAACACCACAGGATGTTTTTGTGCTGGTCAATGGCAGTCAGGTCTGGAGTGTTCCTGCTTCAACATTTTTTTGAATGGGCATGCTTATTTAAGATGGTGAAGCACTTTTAAAGAATAACCTTTCAGTGATACCCATCCCGGATCCGGGAGCATCCTCATCAAAAAAGCTGACTAGCATAGCCTAGCTTAACGGGACAGGGATATCATATAATATAATTTCATGAAATCACAAGTCCAATACAGCAAATTAAAGATAAACATCTTGTGAATCCAGCCATCATTTCCGACTTTTAAAATGTTTTACAGCGAAAACACAATATGTATTTATATTAGCTAACCACAATAGCCAAACACACAACGGCATGTTTTCACCATGTTTCCACCGCATAGGTAGCTTTCACAAAACCCACAAATAGAGATAAAATGAATCACTAACCTTGAACAACTTCATCAGATGACAGTCTTATAACATCATGTTATACAATACATTTATGTTTTGTTCGAAAATGTGCATATTTATAGCTACAAATCCTGGTTTTACATTGCAGCCACCATCACAAATAGCACCAAAGCAGCCAGAATAATTACAGAGAGCAATGTGAAATACATAAATACTCATCATAAAACATTTATGAAAAATACATGGTGTACAGCAAATGAAAGATAAACATCTTGTGAATCCAGCCAATATTTCAGATTTTTTTAGTGTTTTACAGCGAAAACACAATATAGAATTATATTAGCTTACCACAATAGCCAAACACACAAAGGCATTTATTCACCGCCAACATAGCTTTCGCAAAAACCAGCAATAGATATAAAATTAATCACTAACCTTTGGACAACTTCATCAGATGACAGTCTTATAACATCATGTTATACAATACATTTATGTTTTGTTCGAAAATGTGCATATTTTGAGCTGCAAATCGTGGTTATACATTGTGAATACGTAGCAACAATTCACCAGAATGTCCGGAGATATTTTGGACACTCACCTAATCTAACCAAAGAACTCATCATAAACTTTACATAAAAATACTTGTTGTATGGCAAATGAAAGACAGACTGGTTCTTAATGCAACCGCTGTGTTAGATTTTTTAAAATAACTTTACCACAACATACAGCATGCATTATTGTGAGACAGCGCTCACCTATTCTCCGCCGTGTTGGAGTCAACATATTACACAGAAATACGAAATAACATCATAAATMTTGTCTTACTTWTGCTGATCTTCCATCAGAATGTTGTGCAAGGAGTCCTAGGTCCAGAATAAATCGTTGTTTGGTTTTAGAATGTCCATTTCTTCTGTCGAATTAGCAACTTTGGCTAGCCATGTGGAGCTCACGTGTCCATGAAATGTTTGCGCCTGTAACGAAAAATTCCAAAAGTCCCAATAAACATTGAATAAACTGGTCAAACTCGGTTGAAAAATCCTACTTTATGATGTTCTTCTCATATGTATCCAATAAAATGAGAGCCGGAGCAATTCGTAGTGTATACCGAACGCTTTTCAGAAGACAATGTGCGGTTCCCCTGCGCGCCGTCGAAAACTGATAAAAGACCGGACCTGCCACTCCAAAAGCTCTTATTCGGCCTCACATCAAGCTAGACACCCCATTCAACCTTCTACTGCCTGTTGACATCTAGTGGAAGGCGTATGAAGTGCATACAGATACATAAATAAAATCCAGTTGAATAGGCAGGCCCTGACACAGAGCCTCGTTTTCAGATTTTTCACTTCCTATATGGACGTTTGCTGCCAAAATGAGTTCTGTTTTATTCACAGATATAATTCAAACAATTTTAGAAACTTCAGAGTGTTTTCTATCCAATAGTAATAATAATATGCATATTGTATGATCTAGAACAGAGTACGAGGCCGTTTAATTTGGGCACGATTTTTTCCAAAGTGAAAACAGCGCCCCCCCTATTCACAAGAAGATAACCAGGCATCCTCTACTGACAGAATGAGGTCAATATCCTTCCAGGATACCCGGGCCAGGTCGATTAGAAAGGCCTGCTCGCTGAAGTGTTTTAGGGAGTGTTTGACAGTGATGAGGGGTGGTCGTTTGACCGCAGACCCATTATGGAGGCAGGCAATGAGGCAGTGATCGCTGAGATCCTGGTTGAAGACAGCAAAGGTGTATTTAGAGGGCAGGTTGGTCAGGATGATATCTATGAGGGTGCCCGTGTTTACAGATTTGGGGTTGTACCTGGTAGGTTCATTGATAATTTGTGTGAGATTGAGGGCATCTAGCTTAGCTTGTAGGACGGACGGTTTGTTAAGCATGTCCCAGTTTAGGTCACCTAACAGTACGAGCTCTGAAGATAGATGGGGGACAATCAATTCACCCTGGTGTCCAGGGAACAGCTGGGGGCTGAAGGTGGTCTATAACAAGCGGCAACAGTGAGAGACTTGTTTCTGGAAAGGTGGATTTTTAGATGTAGAAGCTTGAATTGTTTGGGCACAGACCTGGATAGTATGACAGAACTCTGCAGGCTATATCTGCATTAGATTACAACTCCGCCCCCTTTGGCAGTTCTATCTTGTAGGAAAATGTTATAGTTAGGGATGGAATTTTCAGGATTTTTGGTGGCCTTCCTAAGCCAGGATTCAGACACGGCTAGGATGTCAGAGTGTGCTAAAGCAGTGAATAAAGCACACTTAGGGGGGAGGCTTCTAATGTTAACATGCTTGAAACCAAGGCTTTTACTGTTACAGAAGTCAACAAAGGAGAGCACCTGGGGAATGGGAGTGGAGCTAGGCACTGCAGGGCCTGGATTAACCTCTACATCACCAGAGAAACAGGTGAGGAGTAGGATAAGGGTACGGCTAAAGGCTATAAGAACTGGTCGTCTAGTGCCTTCGGAACAGAGAGTAAAAAGAGCAGGTTTCTTGGCGTGAAAGAATAGATTCAAGGCATAATGCACAGACAAGGGTATGAGATTTTAGCCAGGAGTAGCCACTCGGATAGGAGCTAGCTAGCTGCGATGATCCAGGTGAAAATGTTCAGAGCTTGCGTTAGGAATCCGGAGATGTGGAGATTTGGTGGAGAAAAAGCAGTCCGGTATGCTCTGGTTTGAATTGCACTGTGCAGACTGGCAGGAGTTGACCGGGCTAAGGATAGCTGATGACCGCTAGCAGTGGCTAACTGACTACTAGTTAGTAGCTAGTTAGCTGGCTAGCTTCTGTTGGGGGTGCCGGTTCTAAAGCATAGAAAATAGCAGATCCATAACACATTGGGTGATGCGGGTTGCAGGAGATTATGTTGAAATTGAGGTTAAAAATATATACGAAATATATACGGACAAAAAAAGATATATACACGGGACACAAGAAGACAAAGACAAAGACGTCTGAACTGCTTCGCCATTTTGACTCACATTAATTATTCTATAGAACATATTTTACTCACATTCATTTATCCATAGAATACATTTGACTCACATAAATTAATCCATTGAACATATTTGACTCACATAAATTAATTCATAGAACATATTTTACTCACACAAAATAACCCATTGAACATATTTGACTCACATAAATGAATCCATAGAATACATTTGACTCAAATAAATTAATCCATAGAATACATTTGATTCACATTAATTCATCCAGATGCATAATGGTACGTGACTGAACAGCTACAATGTGTCATATGGGGTTACATTATGCTGGGTAGTAATAGAATAGACATCTGGAGTTTGATTAAAGACCTTGTGTGCCTCAGACAGGGGTTACAGGTTCTGCTGCTAATGGCAAGACGAGCTGCACACACTGCACTTCCTTCCTGGCAGGGCTCTAGCTCTCCTCCCTGACCGACAACCTGAAATATAAATAAATAAAGGTCATATAGTGAACCAACATGTTCTCCTGCTATTCTGCCTTCCCCTCCAAATGTCTTTAAATACACACAGAAGAATGTCATGCTTCTGGAAGATAAATATCACAGGGTTCTGTGATGGAGAGGCAGAGTCTAGATGGAGGGAAACAACTTATTCATTCCAGTATTATATTAACTAATGGTGTAATGCCTGAAGTGGGCTCATATAATATGCTCAGGTAATAGTCAATACAAACCAGTAAAGGGAGGGTTTACTCTAGCCTACGGTGTGTAGCCCCTAGCTAAAACATAGCAAACTGATTCAGGGATGTTTACCCCTATCTCTACTCAATCGATTTTGAGAGATTCAGCACCCTGGTTCCTAGAATATACTTATTCTGCATATCAAACTGCAGTGCCAGTGCAAACCTATCCTCACAGCTCTATGTGCAGCACTTTGGAACCAAAACGTATTATTCAGCACCTTGGACAGCGACACTGTGCAGCTACAGTATTTAGGACCATGGACAGCCAGATTGCTGTCCTCTGAAATCTGTCCTCTGAAATCTGTCCTCTCAACTCTGTCCTCTCAACAGACAGGACAGAGATAAGAGGAGATGATACTTGATCATACACAAATAAAGGTTCCTTGACTACATTCCTGTTTCAGTCCTTATCATAATTGTTGATGCACGCAGGAAGCTGCATGACCACACAGTTACACAATAGAATAAAAACAATGGCAGCTGTTCATGAATCACTTATCTTACTCCCACTTTGATGGAAAGGCGTGCGTTGCCTAGCACCATTACAAAAATACTTAGCTAGGCCCCTCTTGCCAAGTCGTAAATGGAAGCCATTTCGAGAATCTGTGTTGATTTATTAATATTATTTTCTTAAATAGTCTCTGCCATTATAATGCACAATGTGATGTTTCAACCTCAATGTGAGGTAGAGGCGTCATGCACACCAAACATCCGAGGAGGCACAAAGTATGTGAGGAGAGCTAGAGGGTGGTCCGGTGGGAGGTTATGCCTCCCGTCCGTAAATTTGCGATTTTTTTCTTTTTTTAAACACCCGAAACAGCTTTTTCCTGCAATCTAGAGCCATAATCCTTATGCTTAACCTCTCTGTTACAAGTGGGACGCCAGTGAAATTGCAGGGCGCCAAATTCAAAACAACAGAAATCCCATAATTAAAATTCCTAAAACATATAAGTATTATCCACAATTTTAAAGATAAACTTCTTGTAAATCCAACCATAGTGTCCGAATTTCAAAAAGGCTTTACTGCGAAAGCACACCATGCAATTATGTGTCACAAAAACTATGAAAAAAAACACATGGAATCATGTAGTAAGCAAAACAGTGTTGAACAAATCAAAATATATTTTATATTTGAGATTCTTCAAAGTAGTCACCCTTTGCCTTGATGACAGATTTGCACACTCTTGGCATTCTCTCAACCAGCTTCACCTGGAATGCTTTTCTAACAGTCTTGAAGGAGTTCCCACTTATGCTGAGCACTTGATGGCTGCTTTTCCTTCACTCTGCAGTCCAAATCATCCCAAATCATCTCAATTGGTTTGAGGTCAGGGGATTGTGGAGGCCAGGTCATCTGATGCAGCACTCTTCTTCTTGGTCAAATAGCCCCTACACAGCCTGGAGGTGTTTTGGGTCAGTGTCCTGTTGAAAAAATAAATAAAATGATAGTGTCCCACTAAGCACAAACCAGATGGGATGGCGTATCGCTGCAGAATGCTGTGGTAGCCATGCTGGTCAAGTGTGCCTTGATTTCTAAATAAATCACAGACAGTGTCACCAGCAAAGCACCCCACACCATCACACCTCCTCCTCCATGCTTCACAGTGGGAACTACACATGCAGAGATCATCCCTTCACCTACTCCGTGTCTCATGAAGATATGGCGGTTGGATCCAAAAATCTAAAATTTGGACTCATCAGACCAAAGGACAGATTTCCACCGGTCTAAAGTCCATTGCTCGTGTTTCTTGGCCCAAGCAAGCCTCTCCTTATTATTGGTGTCCTTTAGTAGTGTTTTCTTTGCAGCAATTCGACCATGAAGGCCTGATTCACGAAATCTCATCTAAACAGTTGATGTTGAGATGTGTCTGTTACTTGAACTCTGTGAAGCATTATTTGAGCTGCAATTTCTGAGGCTGGTAACTCTAATGAACTTATCCTCTGCAGCAGAGTTAACAATGGGTCTTCCTTGTGGCGGTCCTCATGAGAGCCAGTTTCATCGTAGCGCTTGATGGCTTTTGCGACTGCACTTGAAGAAACTTTCAAAGGTCTTGAAAGTTTCCGTATTGACTGACGTTCATTTCTCCTTAATTATTTGAGCTGTTCTTGGTCTTTTACCAAATAGGGCTATCTTCAGTTTACCACTCCTACCTTGTCACAACTCAATTGAAATGCATTCCATGTGACTACCTCATGAAGCTGGTTGAGAGAATGCCAAAAGTGTGAAAAGCTGTCATCATGGCAGAGGGTGGCTACTTTGAAGAATCTCAAATATAACATATATTTTGGTATGTTTAACACTTTTTTGGTTACTACGTTATTCCATATGTGCTATGTGCTATTTCATAGTTTTGATGTATTATTCTACAATGAAAAAATTAAGAAAAACCCTTGTTTCAGTAGGTGTTTCCCAACTTTTGACTGGTAGTGTATAGTTTTCTCATTATCTAAGCATACCCCTTGAGCTGTCTTTATCCTACCGACTGGTGGTTCCTTTTTTAAAGAAACTATATATGCTTCTTCGCATCTCTGCTCAAATCTGGGTAAAAGATTGAAAGGAATCTGAGTCTTATTCAGTATATTTATCTTGAGAAAAAATATAAACTTTATTTTTGAGGTTAGGAGATTGGGAACCTATCTGGACTAGCTAAAACTAACCTCATAAAATGTCTAAGTTGCTAGTAGTAATACAGAGAAAAATCTAACTTTTTTTAATTTTTTTTTTAATTTTTGTTATTTATTTTTAAACAGGACACATCTGAGGGTGCAAGTGTCCCTGTGACCCCTATGGTCATGACACCTCTGATGTGAGGTAATGGTATGTTGTGTGAAGTAAACCCAATAGAAAACCCAATAAGTAGCATATGGGTTTGTCAATAAATGTATTATATCAAAGTATGGCATTTATTGGAGTAAGATAGCAACATACATAAACAATGCAACAATGCACGGATTAAATGGCAAGACTTGAAATCACATTCCATGCATGTAATATTAACGTAGGGGAGAGTGGAACAAGTTTTTACATTCAGCATCACTCCGTCAAGGGAAATATAGTGTTCTTTCTAACAAAGATATCTACATATATTTCAGGAGGTTGTGTATCCCTGGAAATAATCAGAATTAACTTCAACAAAACATAGTTTAAAAAAAAAAAGTGGTCTCCCGGGTATGGGGTAGGTTGAGCTGTGGGACAGGGTAAGTTAAGCCGCCTAACAATTTCTGAACTGAATTAAATATTACCACTACTTGTGTTTTTCCAAAACAGTAAATTCAACACAATAATGTTTGTATTTTAATACTTTTTAGCATGTTTTAACACAGGCTTAACACCTAACCAAGACTTCGTATTTTTTTTAATACTTTTAACATATTCCAGGCCCGGTTGTTACTTCATATCCCAGCAATAATGCCTTGCATTACACCATGAAAGAAAACACTTTCAATTGGCTCAACTTGCCATTGGCTCAACCATTGGCTCAACATACCACATTGCCATTGGATCATTTTACACCAAGGCAAACATTTGTACTATATTAAAACTTCTTCGGGATAGCCCCCTTTTTTTCAATTTTCGCCTAAAATGACATACCCATATCTAACTGCCTGTAGCTCAGGCCCTGAGGCAAGGACATGCATAATCTTGGTACCATTTGAAAGGAAACACTTTGAAGTTGGTGGACATGTGAATATAGGAGAATATATCACAATAGATCTGGTAGAAGAAAATACAAAGAAAAAAACAATTGTTTTTTTTCCTACCACCATCTTTGAAATGCAGCAGAAACGTCCCAGTTCTAGCCATCGCTCGGGTTGGACACGATGGTGTCCACAAGATGGCAGCAGTGTATGTGCAAAGTTTCAGACAGATAACTTTAAGTATGAGCTAAAGCTACATAACATTTAATGTGAAGTCAACCACGTACATTTGGGCAAATCGTGAAGGAGACATTTGCATTCATATTCAATTTTTCTGCAAGAATATCATCAAATCTGTATACTTGGACTTTGATTTAGCTTTTCCAGTATTAGTAGCCATATTACAACTTCAACTTTTGCAAAACAACCAGTTTTCATGACTTCATAACTCTGAATATTCTTATAATTTTTGTCCAAAAGGAAAAGGCATGCTGTCGCAAAAGGGTAGCACCTACATTTTGCGACAGACACAGGGTTTCCGGATACTACCGTAAAGCCCAGCTCATTGGCTATCTAGCTACCTTTGACCCCGATTGGTGCTTATTTGACAAAGTTAGAGTCGATCAAGTGAAGACCGCCGCTTCATCGGGGTGCCATGAAGCCGTCGCTCTCTGACCAAATTTGGTGTCCTATAGGATATACTACACCCCTAATGATATAGTGAAGTCTGGTTACATTCTAGGATCTCTGAGGAAAACATATGAACGTGATTTGACTGGTTGAAACAACGTTTAGGGTTAGATTTTCACAGATTCCTTTCTTTGAAAATTGAACGAGTGGAAATACAAAATCGATCGTGCTATATGGACCTTTTTAGGAATGAAAAATTATTTTATCTAACAGAACAACACTTCATGTTATCTCTGGGATCCTTTGGATGATAAATCAGAGCAAGATTTCAGAATGTAAGTACACATTTCACCTTAATAGAGGTGAATTTATCAAAGCTATCGCAGTGAAAACAGTGTTTTGTTGATAGGAGCTCTCCTCAAACAATAGCATGGCATTTTTTCGCAGTAATAGCTACTGTAAATTGGACAGTGCAGTTATATTAACAAGAATTTAAGCTTTCAGCCGATATTAGACTTATATGTACCGACATTTGTTGTTTCTCTAAAATCTGCCATCTTGACACATGGCGCTGCATGATTTACAACTGTCCCGTTGATGGAACGCCGATCCTTAAGAAGTGGAATCCTTATATATATTAACCTATACTATTTTGCTAGTGTATTCCAACAATCAGTAGTGGCCCTAATGCTGTTACTGGAGATGTGTAGTAATACTCCTACTGCATCGTATTGCATGAAAAATGACTCTGCTTTAACTCTCAGGTGCAGATGACTGCAGGATTTAACATGCACTGCTCTCCATTGAATAATTGTGGGGCCTCTATTCAATATATGCTTTTTCAGCACTGCTCTCAGATTTGAGGCACTTACTCAACAGCTTTAGCTCATTTTTCACATCCCACACAATAAACATCAAAGCAGTGTTTGCCCTAGACATTAGATTAATGTATTTTTTTTAACAASTGTTAACAGTCAAAAGTGTAATACTATTTAATCATAAAGCYTTTGGCTTAGTTGTGCAGAAAGTGGGGAGATTGAAGTGGCGAGAGAGAGAGAAAGAGAGAGGAGAGAGGAGAGAGGAAGAGAAAGAGAGAGAGCTCATTGTTATTGAGAAGCATTGCACTGACACTGTGGACTAATCTGTGAAAGCCCTGAGCTCCTCACACTGGAGAGAGCACMGTTGAATCAAGGRRGCTGCTTGGCTTAACGTTTACAAACTCCCTGAATTCCCTGTGTTAACAGTGAGCCAACTGAAACATATCCAACCCAAATCAGAAGCACAATATGGTTTTGGTTTTAACCAAATAAGGTTAAAAGAAGCCCCATCTGGAGCAGGGAGAGGCAGCACACAGACACTTTCTCCACAGAGTTTCTCTAACATAAATCACACACTCAAATTATATTTTATAAAAAGCKGCTGACTGAGATGTGACAGGAGGATGGATGGCTGTGGGATGGCATCCCATAATTGACATGATTTACCCCCATCTCCTCTATCTCCATAGTCCTGATGAGCAGCTGCTGCCCACACTGCTGAGGGTGCCATTGGAGAGATTTGTGTTATTGCTCATTAAACCATAACAGGCAGGGACTCACTGGGAAGAGGACGATCAGCACGAAGTGTGTGTGAAAGTCAAGGCCGAGGCGTAAAAACAAATATATCTCCGCAAAGAGAAACTCCGTTCTCTGAGCTGAGGGGGGGTCAGGAGAGGTTGTCATAAGAGTCAGTGTGGAAGTCAGGATCCTACATACTGCTGCAGCAGACCTGCTATAGGAGATGTATTAGAGGAGGAGGACACTCTACGCTACTGGTTACAGCTGTCACTATGTTGTGCAAGAGGCCATGCTTGTCTAACCCAAAGGAGGTACTCCACAGTCTTCATGATGATTTATAATTCAAATGCCCTCCTGAGCAAGTCAACTAAAATGCAAACACAACAGTATGCAAAACTGAAATAGAAGTCAACAGAACAAACTTTGTTCAAGGATCCTCAAGTAGCTGTGTATAGAGCACAGGGGGTTGGTGGCACCTTCATTGGGGAGGACAGGCTCTTGTTAATGGCTGGAGGGGCATCACTTGTATCAAATACAACAAACACATAGCTTCCATGGTTCCAGGTGTTTGATGCCATTCCATTCGCTCCGTTCCAGCCATTACTGTGAGCCGTCCTCCCCTCAGCCGCCTCCTATAGGTGGCTCAAAATGAAAGAATATGTAGGTGAGCAACAATTGAGAAGAGGGTATTGCAGGTAAACAAAAGCAGAGTTTTTAGAAAGAACACCAGAAACGTGTCTTACCGTCAAACTTTTTATGTCTGGAGACAAAGGTGCTTCGTAATTCATGACTAGTTTCATCGACCAGGTTCTCCAACTCCAGCTTGCTCCGTTGGCCAAACTGGTCCTCCATTTCGGAGGTGCAACAGGTGCTCCCTTGGGGACATACACGAAGATGGTCGCCTGGAAAAACACAGAGATGCTATTCAGTCACACAGATCTATCATGTTATAAAACAGCAGACAAAAACTACAAACACATTTACAAATCATATTTCAACTAACACAAGGAGGGTTGATTAATAAACTACGGCTCTTCTCTGACAAATGGGTAGCTGATTGAATATTTTTTTGTAACAGAATAATATCAGTGATTTCTCTATATATTGATATTACTCTGATTTCAGACTAAAAATAGAAATAAATTAAAAATTCTCATCTTTAGACATTTGAAGTATTGTTGATGCTCTAACAATGCCGTTCACTGTCAATGTGCATTCACTTTTCACTCTTTAATTATGAAAAAAAGTCATATTTGTCAAGCTGTGCTACTCAAAACATGARAATAAAGTGCTGTCAATGTCTTTAACACAAATGAGAGGGAGCCTAAATCCACAATATCTCCATAAGCCAGGGGTTAGCTGCTTAAAATGACTGGGTCAATTCTAATAACAGCTTTTTATTACACTGTGTTCTCAATTTGAACCAGTCTCTGCATGCAACCATTACTGAATTTAATTAAAGAGCCACAACTGCCAGATAATTTCAGGTTGACCGGTAAGAGAATGACATATTTTGAGGGCCTGTAACCAAGCGCTATGAGAGTGAATAAAATACAACGATTTAACATCTAGGAAGTGTTGATTCCTCTACTACAGGGTTACGGTTCCACAACTGTTGGCGATTTTATTTGGCCCCCAACTTTTCTGAGCAAATAATAAATACACATGGGGGGACATAAAATAAATCAGCTCCAATTGATTTTCATTTTGGAAATCTGTTCCAAAGTATAACCACGTATAAAATAGATATTTATGTATACAAATGCAAGCTATGTTTGAAGTGATTATATTTTAGTCTTCTGTTTTTGGCTTCTTGCGGTCGATTTGCAGTCTATAAATTATTTGTAATTATGTTCCTGCCCCCTGACCATCCGCTCAAGAAAAAATGGTCCCGCAGCTGAATCTAGTCTATGATCACTGCTTTACAGTGTTTCTGTTGACTCTACATGTTAATGTATTAAAAGGGATGAGGGTGTGCCTGTGAAATGTACTGTAGGACATTCTCCTGCAAAACAAAGTCAGTTGTGCCACATGGGAAAGGGGAATGGGAGATACCTAGTCAGTTGTACAACTGAATGCATTCAACTGAAATGTGTCTTCCGCATGTAACCCATCCCCTCTGAATCAGAGAGGTGCAGAGGGCTGCCTTAATGGACCTCCACGTCGTCGGAGCCCGGGGAACAGTGGGTTAACTGCCTTGCTCAGGGGCAGAAGGACAGATTTTTACCTTGTCAGCTCGGGGATTCGATCCCTCTATGAGAATAAGCCATAGTGCGTGACTGTGAAGCCAGKCATTAACTCATGCTACAGCACACCTCAATCCAAAGCAGCATTAATACATGCAGCATTTATCAYCACTAGCTAGTGTCACAAAGTAAAGGCCTTGAAAACATAACCAGAAATAGTATATAACAGTAATCTTAGGTCTGGTTGGATGAGACAGTGGRAGACACCGCTTCCTATCTCTCTCACGTACACACACACGTTTGTTGTTCCCTCTCCCCATGCAATCATTCCGTTCTCACAACTTTCAGCCAGCTCCCTATGTTGGTAGAACACAAACAAATGAAATTAAAATTGCCAGCAGCCCAGAGATGAAATTCATGCCAGGATTAATTTATCACTTGAGGACAAAGACATGTGTTTCTCTGCTGGTTATCACCATGTTTCTCTGCTGGTTATCACCATGTTTCTCTGATGGTTATCACCATGTTTCTCTGATGGTTATCACCATGTTTCTCTGCGGGTTATCACCATGTTTCTCTGCGGGTTATCACCATGTTTCTCTGCGGGTTATCACCATGTTTCTCTGCTGGTTATCACCATGTTTCTCTGCTGGTTATCACCATGTTTCTATGCTGGTGTAGTATCCTTAAAGGCTTCTTAGGCTTCTTACGACTCGTGAGACTTAAGTACGGTTTAGTATTTAATTGTAACTTAYAATTACATTCTCTAATGCACCTGGCTTAAGCTACCTGAAGCTTTCTTAATCATAATTATATAGGCAGACATAGGAAATAGCTACGGATAGCGGGAAGCAAACCCCCGTCTTGAGTCAATACTGCCATCTATTGGTAAACATAAATATACCAGGTTACTACAGCTGGTTATCATCATGTTTCTGTGTTGTTTATCATCATGTTTCTGTGTTGTTTATCATCATGTTTCTGTGTTGTTTATCATCATGTTTCTGTCTTGTTTATCACCAGGTTTCTGTCTTGTTTATCACCAGGTTTCTGTCTTGTTTATCATCAGGTTTCTGTCTTGTTTATCATCATGTTTCTGTCTTGTTTATCACCAGGTTTCTGTCTTGTTTATCACCAGGTTTCTGTCTTGTTTATCACCAGGTTTCTGTCTTGTTTATCATCATGTTTCTGTCTTGATTATCACCATGTTTCTGTCTTGTTTATCATCATGTTTCTGTCTTGTTTATCATACACGTTCTGTCTTGTTTAATCACCATATTTCTGTCTTGTTTATCATCATCTTCCTGTGTTGTTTATCATCATGTTTGTGTGTTGTTTATTCATCATGTTTGTGTGTTGTTTATCATCATGTTCCTGTGTTGTTTTATCACATTTTCCTGTGTTGTTTATCATCATGTTTGTGTTTATCACCATGTTCCTGTGTTGTTTTATCACCATGTTCCTGTGTTGTTTATCATCATGTTTTTCTGTTGTTGTTTATCATCATGTTCTGTCTGTTTATCACCATGTTTCCTGTGTTTGTTTATCATCATGTTCCTGTGTTGTTTATCATCATGTTCCTGTGTTGTTTATCATCATGTTCTGTGTGTTTATCATCATGTTCCTGTCTTGTTTAATCATCATGTTTCTGTCTTGTTTTATCATCATGTTTGTGTTTATCACCATGTTCCTGTGTTGTTTATCACCATGTTCCTGTGTTGTTTATCATCATGTTCCTGTTTGTTTGTGTTATCATCATGTTTCCTGTGTTGTTTATCATCATGTTCCTGTGTGTTTATCATCATGTTTGTGTTGTTTTATCACTTCCTGTCTTGTTTATCATCATGTTTCTTTTGTTTATCACATGTTTCGTGTTGTTTATCACCATGTTTCCTGTGTTGTTTATCACCATGTTCCTGTGTTGTTATCACATGTTCCTGTGTTGTTTATCACCATGTCCCTGTGTGTTTATCACCAATGTTCCTTGTGTTGTTTATCACCATGTTCCTGTGGTTGTTTATCTCTGTCCTGTCTTGTTTATCATCATGTTTTGTCTTGTTTATCACCATGTTTCTGTCTTGTTTATCACCATGTTTCTGTGTTGTTTATCACCATGTTTCTGTGTTTTATCATCATGTTTCTGTCTTGTTTTATCAATCATGTTTCTGTCCTTGTTTATCATCATGTTCCTGTGTTGTTTATCATCATGTTCCTGTGTTGTTTATCATCATGTTCCCTTGTTGTTTATTCATCCATGTTCTGTCTTGTTTATCATCATGTCACCATGTTTCTGTTCTTGTTTATCACACCATGTTCCTGTTTTGTTTATCATCCCGATAATGTTTGTGTTTGTTTATCCCCATGTTTTCTGTCTTGTTATCACATGTTTTCTGTTGTTATCACCATGTTCCTGTCTGTTTTTCATCATGTTCCTGTGTTGTTTATCACCATGTTCCTGTTTGTTTATCACCATCATGTTCCTGTGTTGTTTATCAATCACATGTTCCTGTGTTGTTTATCACCATGTTCCTGTGTTGTTTATCACCATGTTCTGTGTTGTTTATCATCATGTTCCTGTTGTTGTTTATCATCCATGTTTTCTTGTTCTTTTTTATCACCATGTTTTCGTCTTGTTTATCACCATGTTTCCTGTTTGTTACACCTTGTTTCTCTGTTCTTGTTTATCACCATGTTTCTGTCTTGTTTATCAATACTAGAGAGCGTTCAGAACCATTCCTGGGTGGTTTTTGCCCAAAGTATTTCACAGTAAATGAAGGAATCATGAGAACTGATTGACATTGGCTATAGGATTTACATTTGTCATGGGACAATAAGGTGATTGTTAAATAATTTATGTACACTTTGTCCCAAATGTTCCTTAGATCATAATGTATTAATCAACACATTCCATGTCTTTCTGGCTTCTACTTCTACCTTTTTCATAACATAAATGTTAATAATTAGCCAAAGAGTTATTCTGTGTATTAGCCTGTAGAGAGAACAGAGTTATTGCCTTTCAGATGAAAAATCACATTACTATTGATGACATGCATGAAGGCTGAAGTTAATGATCTTAAAGCATCCCATTCTACTTTCCATGTACAACGCTGATTCAGCTTTTCCTCTTGCATGTCCACACGATGACAAACTGCAACATCACTTTGAAGACCATGTGGAGAATAATGTAAAACACGTGAATGACGAACCAATGATCTTGAAACAAAATAAATGTGTTGTGTGTTTGTGTCATTTTTTTGGTTAAAAACCTAAAAGCCAAACAAGCAAGTACTCCAATTCAGCCCTCTAAAAAATGCGCTAATTTCAGATTCGATCGCCCTCGTCACTGCCCAAACATAGAATTGAAGATGTTAGTCAGAAATCTTGCAGGTTAACCAAAACTTGGGAATCAAGGTTCAGCTTCCTCTGGTAGGAGCTGAATTTGACCTCAGCTATAAAGAAGACAGTAAACGTCACCAGTGAGGCAGGAAGGTTATGTGAGTGGCTTTGACGTTTTATTGGGTAAATCTCATCCCTGGAGGTAAGAGCTGAGCTATTTTCTGCTAGATGGGCAGTGGCAAAAAGTCAAGCGTAAACATTCTGAAAGGAAAAAAAATACTTTTTTGGCCCCACTTTTTTAAAAAGTCCATTTTCAATTATATCCAGCACAATCTCAATCGCACTCCACAACTGCCCTTTCCCATCCTGAACAAAAGGAACAACCTATGTGAGATGGCCTGTTTCAATTGACTAACAGCTCAGCGTTCCAACACCTAGTGCCCACTAAAAAGCTCATCACTAAGCTAAGGACCCTGGGACTAAAACATCCTCCCTCCTGCAAACTGGATCCTGACTTCCTGACGGCCGCCCTCAGGTGGTAGGGTAGCACAACACGTCTGTCAGCTGATCCTCACACTGGGGCCCCTCAAGGGAATTGCAATGCATAGTCCCTTCCTGTGCTTGCTGTTCACCCAAGAATGCGAGGCCCCAAGCACGACTTCAACACCATCATTAAGTTTGCTGACGACACAAACAGTGGTAGGCCTGATCACCGACAAACAATGAGACAGCCTATAGGGAGAAGGTAAGAGACCTGGCAGTGTAGTGCCAGGACAACAACCTCTCTCTCATGTGAGGAGAGAAAGACAAAGTAGCAGAATCGTGACTACAGGCTTGCCGAACAGGCCCCTTAACAACGACGGGACTGAATGAAGCGGGTCGAGAGTTATGTTCCCTTGGTGTCCACATCAACCAGCAAATACTAATCATGGTCCAAACACCAAGAACAGTTTGTGAAGAGGGCAACGACAAAGCCTAATTCCCACCTCAAGGAACTGAAAAGATTTTGCATCGGTCACAGATCTCAAAAGTTCTACAGCTGCACCAATTCGAGAGCATCCTGGCCGCGGTTGCATCAACCGCCTGGTAATGGCAACTGCTCGGCAATCTGAAACTGTAAGGCGCTACAGAGGGTAGTGCGTACGGCCCAGTACATCACTGGGTCCAAGCTTCCTGACATCCAGGACCAACATACTAGGGGTGTCAAAGAGAAGGCCCAATAATTTTCTGGTTTTCTCTGCTACCGCTTGCAAGTGGTACCGGAGGGCCAAGTCTAGGTTCAAAAAAGGCTCCTTAAACTTCTTTGATATAGGGGGCCAGCTTTTCGCCACTTTGGATGAAATTGCGTACCATAGTGAACTGCCTCCTAACTCCTGTCCCAGATGCTAATATATGCATATTATTATTACATTGGATATAAAACACTCTGAAGTTTCTAAAAACTGTTTGAATGATGTTGTGAGTATACATAACATTCATATGGCAAAAAGGTTTAAAAACCTGAGAAAAAAATCCAAAACAGGAAGTAGAATTCTGAGTCTGGTCATTGTTAAACTCATCGCCCTATTCAATTCCCCTGTAAATATGGACTGTTTGCACTTCCTACGCCTTCCACTAAAGAATGTCAACAGTCTGTAGAAACACCTGAATGAAGCCTATACTGTGTGTGGGACGCGATGGGAGGTGTTTCGAGTCAGTGGTCTGGCAGATGTGCCAGTTCTTGTCCGGGCATTCCTCAAATGATATTCGCCAATGGCGTTCCATTACTTATAGAGACTGAAAAGAATTCTCCGTGTTGGAAACCTTATTGGATATAAATAAATAACAACAATCCTGAAAGATTGATTCTCTAACAAGTTTGACCAAGTTTTATTTCGACTTGTAATATAACTTTTTGAAAGTTTTCGTCGACGTTTGCCTGCATTCTGCGCGAGCGTGACCACATGTACTACACATGCTAGAAAAAGTAGCTAATTTGGACATACGTAATGGAGCATTAATCGAACAATAACAACAATTTATTTGTGGACTAGGATTCCTGGCAACTGCATTCTGGAAATGAACATAAATCAGGTAAGGGGAATATTTTTATGAATGTAATTTCGTATTTCTTTTGGACTCCAACATGGCCGTTACAAGAAATGTTGTTAAATCTGAGCGCCGTCTCAGATTATTGCATGGTGTGCTTTTTACGTAAAGTTTTTTTTTAATCTGACACAGCTGTTGACATTAAGAACAAGTGTAATCTTTAATTAATGTGTAAAAACGTGTATCTTCATCAAAAGTTTTATGAATAAATATTTCTGTTATTTGCCGTGCTCTCTGCAATTACTCCGGATATTTTTGGAGGCATTTCTGAACATGGCGCCAATGTAAACCGAGAGTTTGTGTGGATATAAATATGCACATTATCGAACAAAACATAAATGTATTGTGTAACATGATGTTCCTATGAGTGTCATCTGATGAAGATCATCAAAAGGTTACGTGATTAATTTTTATCTTATTTCTGCTTTTTTGTGCTAACTAAATCTTTTGCCTGGGAAAATGGCTGTGTTTTTTCTGTGGCTATGTACTGAAGCTAACAATGATTGTTTGGTGTGCTTGTCCCGTAAATCCTTTTTTGAAATCAGACATGTTGGTGGATTCACAAACCATGGTAGCTTTAATTTGGTGTCTTTCATGTGTGATTTCATGAAAAAATAGATTTTTTTATAGTAAATATATTTGAATTTTGGCTAAGTGGGAATTTTTCTGGATTTTGGCCAAGTGGGTACGCTACCGTCCACCATCCCAGAGGAGTTAACAGCTTCTAACCCCAAGCCATAAAAACTGGCTGAACAACTAATCAAAATGGCCACCCGGATATATCTGTTGGATTCTAGCTTCCTAGCCAAACCGATGCCCAACAGAGATGGCCGCCTCGCTTCGCATTCCTAGGAAACTTATGCAGTATTTAGTTTTTTTACGTTGTTATTTATTACATTGGTACCCCAGGGTAATCTTAGGTTTTTAATTACATACAGTCGGGAGGAACTAACAGGATATAAGAGCAACGTCAACTCACCATCATTACCCAGGAATACGACTTTCCCGAAGCGGCTCTGTGTTTTGCCTACCACCCGCGCGACATGGATAGGTCCGCAGCCGGCGAACCAATACAGACCGATCCGTAAAAGGGCGGATGAAGCGGTCTTGCTGGTCAGGCTCCGGAGACGGGCACATCGCGCAACCGGCTCCCTGAGCATACTATCGCACAATGTCCAGTCTCATTGACAACAAAGGTTGATGAAAATCCGAAGCAAGGGTAGCATATTCCAGAGAGACAATCAGAAGAACTAACGTTCTTTGCTTCACGGAAACAGGCTCAACTCGAGACACGCTATCGGAGTCGGTACAGGGCAGCTGGTTTTCTTCACGCATCGCACCGACAGATAACAAACATTTCTGGTAAGAAGAAGGGGCGGGGGGGTATGCCTTATGATTAACGAGACGGTGGTGTGGATCATAACATTCTGTCACCTGACTTTAGAATTCTCACAATCAAATGTCGACCACAATTATCTACCAAGACAATTCTCTTCCGATTATAATCACAGCCGCATATAATTCCCCTTCAGCAAGAACCACACGCATCGATCGATCGATGGCCACTGAACGAACTTTATTTTGACTCTACTGTAAAACTGGAAACCGTACACTATCCTGAAGGCTGCATTCATTGTAGATGGGGTAATTTTTAACAAGGCTAATCTGAAAACGAGAATCCTAAATTCTAACAGCATATCGATTGTGCTACCAGGGCTGGTAAACCTGGATCATTGTTTATTCCTAACTTCCGTGACGCATATAAGGCCCTCCCGCCGACCTCCTTTCGGAAAAGCTGACCACGACTCCATTTTGTTGGTTCCAGCCTATAGAACAGAAAACGAAAAACAGAAAAGCTCCCGCTCTCAGGTCTGTTCAACGCTGGTCCGACCAATCTGATTCCACGCTTCAAATGATTGCTTCGATCAACGTGGATTGGGATATGTTTCCCGCATTGGCGTCACAACAACAATTGACGAATACCGTTGAATTCGGTGAGCGAGTTCATTAGCAAGTGCAGATCGGCCGATGTCGTACCCACAGAAGCAACCTATTAAAACAATTCCCAACCAGAACCGTGGATTGATGGCAGAATTCGCACGAACCAATGCTTTTAAACCAGGGCAAGGTGGGACCAGAAACCAATGACCGAATACAAACAGTGGTAGCTATTACCTCCGCAAAGGGCAAATCAAACAAGCTAAACGTCAGTATAGGAGACAAAGTTGAGTCGGCAAATTCAACGGCTCAGACAAAAAAGAGGTTATGTGGCAGGGTCTAGCAAGTCAATCACGGATTAGAAAAAGAAAAACCAGCCCGTCGCGGACCAAAGGATTCTTTGCTGCCCAGACAGACTAAACAATTCTTTGCTCGCTTTGAGGACAAATACAGTGCCACTGACCACGGCCGCTACCAAACCTGCGGACTCTCCTTCACTGCAGCCGACGTGAGTAAACATTTAAACGTGTTAACCCTCGAAAGGCTGCAGGCCCAGATGGCATCCCTGCCGCGTCCTCAGAGCATCGCGCAGACCGCTGCTGGTGTGTTTACGGAC
>NC_036875.1:38293703-38313559 GCF_002910315.2 Salvelinus sp. IW2-2015 | reverse complement strand
GATAAACTGCATCTATTGGTAAACATAAATATACCAGTTACTAAAGCTGGTTATCATCATGTTTCTGTGTTGTTTTCATCATGTTTCTGTGTTGTTTATCATCATGTTTCTTTGTTGTTATCATCATGTTTCTGTCTTGTTTATTCACTCCAACAGGTTTCTGTCTTGTTTATCACCAGGTTTTTCTGTCTTGTTTATCATCATGTTTTATCTGTCTTGTGTTTCATCATGTTTCTGTTTGTTTATACCAGGTTTCTGTCTGTTTATCACCAGGTTTCTGTCTTGTTTATCACAGGTTCTGTCTTGTTATATCATGTTTCTGTCTTGATTATCACCATGTTTCTGTCTTGTTTATCACTGTTTCTGTCTTGTTTATCATCAGGTTTTCTGTCTTGTTATCATCAGGTTTCTGTCTGTTTATCATCATGTTTCTGTCTTTGTTTCATCATGTTTCTGTCTTGTTTATCATCACGTTTCTGTCTTGTTTATCACCATATTTCTGTCTTGTTTATCACATCTTCCTGTGTTGTTTATCATCATGTTTGTGTGTTGTTTATCATCATGTTTGTGTTGTTTATCATCATGTTCCTGTGTTGTTTATCACCATTTTCCTGTGTTGTTTATCATCATGTTTGTGTTTATCACCATGTTCCTGTGTTGTTTTATCACATGTTCCTGTGTTGTTTATCATCATGTTTCTGTCTTGTTGTTTATCATGTTTCTGTCTTGTTTATCACCATGTTCCTGTGTTGTTTATCATCATGTTCCTGTGTTGTTTATCATCATGTTCCTGTGTTGTTTATCATCAGTTCCTGTGTTGTTTATCATCATGTTCCTGTCTTGTTAATCATCATGTTTCTGTCTTGTTTATCATCATGTTTGTGTTTATCACCATGTTCCTGTGTTGTTTATCACCATGTTCCTGTGTTGTTTATCATCATGTTCCTGTGTTGTTTGTGTTTATCATCATGTTCCTGTGTTGTTATCATTGTTCCTGTGTGTTTATCATCATGTTTGTGTGTTGTTTATCACCATGTTCCTGTCTTGTTTATCATCATGTTTCTGTGTTGTTTATCACCATGTTCCTGTGTGTTTATCACCATGTTCCTGTGTTGTTTATCACCATGTTCCTGTGTTGTTTATCACCATGTTCCTTGTGTGTTTTCACCATGTTCCTGTGTTGTTTATCACCATGTCTGTGTTGTTTATCACCATGTTCTGTGTTGTTTATCACCATGTTCCTGTGTTGTTTATCATCAGTTCTGTCTTGTTTATCATCATGTTTCTGTCTGTTTTATACCATGTTTCTGTCTTGTTTATCACCATGTTTTCTGTGTTGTTTATCACCATGTTTCTGTGTTGTTTATCATCATGTTTCTGCTTGTTTACACATTTACAACTGTCCCGTGACGGGACGCCTATCCCTAAGAAGGAAAACAATTCAATTGGCTCAACTTGCCATTGGCTCAACCATTGGCTCAACATACCACATTTCCATTAGCTCATTTTACCCAAGGCAAACATTTGTACTATATTCACCTCTACACACAATAAATAAATTTGACTTGGTGAAAATCAGTTTTTTGGACCTAACTTGCTTACCACTTTTTTCCATGTGGTTTCTTCCTTCACAGACTCCATGAAATGACAACTTCTTTCTAATATTTAATCAAATGATTAATTTTGTGTATGATTTCCTAGAAAAAATGGTGGCTTACCCCTTTGGCTCAACTTACCCCATTCTCCTTACAAGAATGTCTCTTGTGTTACCAGAGTGTTCCAAAACCATCAACTATAATCTATTGATTTTGTCTCTGTTATTTTCAACCTTTCACTCCTGTAATGTGCAGTGTGTTTGCTTTTGACAGGGGAGAGAAGGGCATGAAACAATAGTTGTTGCTCTGTAATCACATCTGAAAAGGTCTTTAGTCACAGAGGGGCTGCCCTTTGTGGTCTATCTGTTAACACCACCTTGGTTGTACACCTGCCCATTCCTATCGAGACAAAGAGAGTACAAATGTCCTTTCTGTGTTGTTTAATAGTTTACAGTATCAACAAATGCTGACATCTAGCCATGTGGATGTTGTACGTTTACTGGGGGGGGGGGGGGGGGGTGTAAGGAGAGAGACAGGGTGAGAGAGATAAAGAGAAAGAGATAGAGAGATCTAGCTAGCTACAGGAGTCATAAGGATTAAGCAATTGAAGAGGTTCCATCATGTGATTCTGATAAAGACTGAGACGTGACACTGGCAGAGGGAACTTTGTTTTCCCTCAGGGGCACACCATGAAGATCTTGCAAACATATGATATGCTTTAATTCCCCATTGAAAATGGCATGCTGTTAGAGTAGATACTGACTTGGAGGGCGTAAGAATTATGGCGTCTTTTTTCACCTATTATCACCCATCTGCAGTGTTGGAGATTCAGGGACCTCTGACCATATGATCAATTTACCTTTCATGATGAAAAGTCTGATAGTGCTGCAACATTCATTAAAAAAAGAGGGAAACGGTTTGACATGGACCGAGTAGCAAATTCAATCATTCTAGATTAACACAGTGATTTAGGAGTCAGAAAGCATACAAGCTTACATAAGTTTGTATATTTTATAAAAAATATTACAGTATTAAACTAGTTTGACCTCAAGTTTTTCCCAAATCTGTTACATTTTGTTGGGGGACGTAAACAATCCCATCACAGTCAAAAAATAATCAACATGTAAATAAAAACTGAACACTATGGAAATGAGCTGGTTTTTCACATAATCAATTGAAATAATGTTGTGGTTACTCCAAAACAACAAGCCTGTGATCCCAGCTGCCTGCTCAGCCTACTCTACCGCTCCATAAAATAGAGGCCAAGGAAGAGAGAGGGAGAGGGAGAGGGAGAGGGAGAGGGAGAGGGAGAGAGAGAGAGAGGGAGAGAGACAGGCAGCCTACGTGTCGGGTGCAGACATGACACCATTGGTGTGAATTCTAAAGCTGAAACTTTCGGAGGGACCCCTGCCACTCAGGGCATCACAGGTCACGCAGGGGACGAAGCAGGTGACACTGACGAAACAGGGAACACTTTATGTGCTCAGAGCCTTTGATGACAGTCCCGTTATACCCGAGCTTGTTACCCTCAGAGCAGCAGTCAGCTAATATAAAGACATGACTCTAACTACAAACACAAAACCTGCGATGTGAGCTAAATTCAGCTAAATTCAACAATTACAATCACATTCAAAAGAGGCTAATCATTTCAATCCCTTTTGCAAATGTGTTAATAGGGAGTTTTTCCTAGCCACCGTGCTTCTACACCTGCATTGCTTGCTGTTTGGGGTTTTAGGCTGGGTTTCTGTACAGCACTTCGAGATATTAGCTGATGTACGAAGGGCTATATAAAATAAACTTGATTGATTGAACTTGATTGTTAATATCAAAGGATTACACTGACTGTATAAAACATTAGGAACACCTTCCTAATATTGAGTTGCAACCCTTCCTCCCCTCAGCAGCCTCCACTGCTTGATACGCATGGGACACTGTTGAGCATGAAAAAACCCAGCAGAGTTACAGTTCTTGACACAAACCATACCCCGTTCAAAGGCACTTAAATCTTTTGTCTTGTCCATTCACCCTTTGAATAGCACACAAGCACAATCCATGTCTCAATTGTCTCAAGGCTTAAAAAGTCCTTCTTTAACCTTCGTCTACACTGACTGGAGTGGATTTAACAAGTGACATCGATAACGGATGATAGCTTTCAGCTGGATTCACCTGGTCAATCCACGTCATGGAAAGAGCAGGTGTTGTTAATGTTTTGTATACTCAGTGTACCGTATGTGTACCATATCACATGCAGACATATCACATATACCATGCTGTGATGACTGGTAAACACAGCTGTACGAAGACAACAAACATGAAGGCTGACATGACTTGTTCTCCAACCCCCATCTGCCAAATACATGTTGTGTCAATCTGACCCAGCTGTTTCCATGTCAACAAAAAGGCTGTCTTGTGTTGCACATCTATTTCTCAGTGTTTCTGAAATTTCTGAGATTAGCTACCTGCTACCTGCTGATTACATCCAGTCAATTTGGCTTGCTCTTGATAAAACAAGAATGTTCCTCTTTGTAGTACTCTGTTGTGCAGAGAGATAAGGGACCCAATAGGAACCAGCACTCCTCCGTAGCTCTGCTAGATTTCACTTTGATTTCAAACTCCTGTACTTGTCTCCTCAGAGAGGACACACTGTGTACTGGACCTTATTCCAACTAAACTACAGAAAAAGCTACTTCCTGTGCTTGGTCCTCCTATGTTGAACATAATATATGGCTATCCTCTAGATGTGTACCAAACTCACTAAAAGTGGAAGTAATAATGTCTCTCCTGAAAAAGCCAAAACTTGACCTGGATTTTTCTTTTTTACTACTGGCCTATGTGGACTCTTCCATTCCTCTCAAATGTATTTTGAAAAAGATGTTGCTCAGCAACTCGCTGCTTAACTAAAGAAAAATAATGTAAACGAAACGCTCCAATATGGTTTTAGGCCCCATCATAGTACTAATACTGCACTCGTGAAGGTAGTAAATTACCTTTTGATAGCATCACACCAACGTACTGCGTCTGTCACACGTGCTCCTAGACCAGAGTGTTGCTTTTGACACCATCAATCACCACATTCTTTTGGAGAGATTAGAAACCCGAATTGGTCTACGTGGACAAGTTCTCGCCTGCTTTAAATCTTATCTGCTGGAAAGATATCAGTTCATCTCTGTGGATGGTTTGTCAATAGTAAGTTTCCGTGTTCCTCAAGGTTCGGTTGTAGGACTCCTATTTTTTTGACTATATATGCTACCTCTTGGTTATGTCATTTGAAAACACATTGTCAACTTTTACTGCTATGCAGACAACACACAGCTGTACATTTTGATGAAACATGGTGAAGCCCCAAAATTGCCTACCCTGGAAGCCTGTGTTTCAGACATGGCGGCAAATGTTTTATACTTTTATACAGAACAGAGATGCTAGTTCCAGTTCACAAGAAACACAGAGATCTGCTGTTTGATCTGGTAATTCATCTCGATGGTTGTATAGTCGTCTCAAATCAAACTGTGAAGGACCTCTGTGTTACTCTGGACCCTGATCTCTCTTTTGACAAACATATCCAAAATATTTCAAGAACAGCTTTTTACCATCTTTGTAGCATTGCAAAAAATCTGAAACGTTTTGAAGAAAAATGATGCAGTAAAGCTAATCCATGCCTTTGTCACTTCAATATTAGGCTACTGTAATGCTCTGCTAACAGTCTACCTGGATAAAGCACCAAATAAACTTCAGCTAGTGCTAAATAAGGCTGATAGAATTTGGACTAGAATCAAAAAATGTGATCATATTACTCCAGTGCTAGCCTCTCTTCCTGTTAAACTTCCTGTTAAGGCTAGGACCTCCTGTTAAGGCTAGGGCTGATTTCAAGTTTTTCTGCTAACCTACAAAGCATTACATGGACTTGCTCCTATCTATCTCTCCGATTTGGTCCTGCCGTACATATCTACACGTACTCTACGGTCACAAGACGCAGGCCTCCTTATTGGTCCTAGAATTTATAAACACCACCCTGTCTCAGTATCTATGCTGCAATAGCCTATGTGCCGTGGAGCTAGGATCAGTCTGTCCTATCTGGTGTAATTCTACTGTCTTATCTGGTGTCACTCTCTCTCCCTCTTTCTTCCTTTCCCAGAGGACCTGAGCCCTAGGACTATGCCTCAGGACTACCTGGCTTGACTCCTGGCTGTCCCTGTCCACAGTCCACTTGGTCGGGCTGCTGATCCAGTTTCTGCTGTCTTGCCTGTGGCTATGGAACCCCGACCTGTTCACCGGACGTGCTACCTTGTCCCGGACCTGCTGTTTCGACCCTTTCTCTCCATCTCCCTCTCCACCCCCACCCCCCCACCCACCACCCTCTTTCTACCACACTTGCTGTCTCAACCTCTGAATGCTCGGCTATGCAGGCCAACTGACATTTACTCCTGAGGTGCTGACCTGTTGCACCCTCTATAACAAATGTGATTATTATTTGATCCTACTGGTTATCTATGAACGTTTGAACATCTTGAAGTATGATCTCACCTTAATGGCCATGCACTCTTATAATCTTCACCAGGCACAGCCAGAAGAGGACTGGCCACCCCTCTGTGCCTGGTTCCTCTCTAGTGCCTGGTTCCTCTCTTTCAAGTTTTTTTTTCACTCATTGCTGTTTGGGGTTTTCGGCTGGGTTTCTGTATAAGCACTTTGTGACATCTTGTGACATCTGTAAAAAAGCCTTTATAAATCAATTTGATTGATTGACACTGAAGTGGTGTGCAAAGACATTCAGTAATTCAGTAATAGCTGTGAGATTATAAGAGGGTGACAACCTCATGCCATCAGTGACAGATGCAAATTTTAAAGGTATTAGAATATCCATTTTCATTAAGGAATTACTATTCAATTGACTGGCCTCTCTCTTAGATGCAGTAAGAGTGAACGGCAAATGAATACTGACTACAGGCATATTTATTAGATGAGTTACTAACGCCACATTTTATAACAATCTAATCCCCTGAATGGAAAACTTGATGAAGTTGCTGAAATAACACTCCAGCCTTTAGCTGAGACATTAAATCCCCAATTACTGTCAGATCTGAAATGTCAGCTGTGCACTTATATAGACTTTGGGTGGACTGTCTGAAATTATGCAATATGTGTAATGGCAGAACCTGTCAATCAGAAGGTTTCCCACTAGCTCTGGCTAAAGAATGGGGTAGGTTTGTATTCTCCTCCAAAAGTTGTCTGAAATGTCAGTATCACTTTCAAACAGTGGAGGCTTCTCAGAGGTGGAAGGGTAGAACCATCCTCCTCAGTGAATTTCATAAAAATMTTAATTGTAAAAGATTTAAAAAGTGATCCTTTTTATAAAAAACTATACTAAATATAATCACATGTCACCAAATAATTGATTAAAACACACTACTTTGCAATGAAGGTCTACAGTTGCAGCACCAGGGTAGCACCATGGTGTAGCCGGAGGACAGCTAGCTTCCATCCTCCTCTGGGTACATTGACTTGGTTCATGGTTCTCACTCCTTTCCATAGACTTATAACAGTCATTTTAACAACTTCCCGGAGGATGTCCTCCAGCCTATCAGAGCTCTTGCAGCAAGAACTGACATGTTGTCCACCCAATCAAAGGATCAGAGAATTGATCTAGTACTGAAATCATAAGCTACAGCTAGCTAGCACTGCAGTGTATAAAATGTGGTGAGTAGTTGACTCAAAAAAAAGAGAAAAACGATAGTTTAACTGTTTTGAACAAATTCATTTATTCCAAAATGAAGGAGAAGCCAGAGTGAAATAGAGAGATATTTTTAGCTTTTTTAACTTTCAGTTTCACTTACTTAGCTATCAAATGGAGCTACTGAAACACCCTGCTCAAATAGAGAGATGCTGTGTTAGCTAGCTGGCTATGACTTTTCAACACAACACTGGAACTCTTCCGAGTCAAGGTAAGCTTTTGGTATTACACATTTTTTTGCCAACGGGGCTTCCCATGTAACTGCTTACTGACTGTACACTGTAACGTTAATGCATGATTGTAGCGGGTTACCTAACACATTTGTTCTATTAGCTATGCTGAATATGACATTATTTTAGCTAATATGGTGACAACGATGTAGGTGTGTAGCGATATGGCTTGGAAAGTTTTTTTTGCKTGGTCACATACAGCTGATGTGTTGTGGATTGAAAGTCACAAGCAAGGGGAGAGGAGAGCGGAGAGCGCATATGTGCGAGAAGGAATGCAACGTGGCTGCTATGAAATTGAACTGAGTTTATGCGTGATAGGGGTGTATTCATTCCTCCGGTTCTGTTGAAAAATGTTTCTTAAGCGGAAGCAAACGGAAAAAAACGGGGATGAAGAAGAGTGTGCAAGGCTGTATTGAATGTCACTGTCTGTCGCCTCAAATTTGTCTCTCGACTTGTGAGCACCTACGTTGTAAACTTTCATTCATAGGCTAGGATGTAGCAACCTCTTGATGGGTATAGGTACATTTTGAGTATCATGTAATAGCCTAAACCTATCACTGTTACATTGAACTGGGTGAATGGAAAATGAATGAGAGTCATCCAATATGCTGTAATAGAAATAAGGCCATGCTGATACATTTTTGGGGGGGTCCTCCCTCATCTAAAACTGCACTAACCAACACTACTTTCAATATTGTCAGCACCTGGTCCAAGAAGTTTGGTGGTATGACAGGACCAAATCGATAACTGCAATGAAAACGAATGGGACTGTGGCGACTGTGTTGGCACCGAAATCCAGGGTGTAATGAAAACGAATGGGAATGTAGCGACTGTGTTGGCACCAAAATCCAGGGCGTAATGAAAACTAATGGGACTGTAATGACTGTGTTGGCATCAAAATCCAGGCTGCAATGAAAAATAATGSGACTGTAGCGACTATGTTGGCATTCATATCCAGGCTGTAATGAAAACTAATGGGACTGTAGTGACTGAGTTGGCATTAATACCCAGGCTGTAATGAAAACTAATGGGACTGTAGTGACTGAGTTGGCATTAATATCCAGGCTGTAATGAAAACTAATGGGACTGTAGTGACTCTGTTAGCATTAATATCCAGGCTGTAATGAAAACTAATGGGACTGTAGTGAATGTGTTGGCATCAAAATCTGGGGTGTGATCTACGTTTCCATTCAAGCGTTGATTGACATGGTAATGGACCAATAGTATTGGAGAAAAGTTGAAAAAACAGACCCTTCATGCATTATGAAACACATTCTGTGCCGTACAATCTCTTTCCACCATGTGTAGCGCTTCTCTCGCAGATTAAAAACAAGAAATGATCAACAGTGAGTGTAATGGTGATTGTAAATGTAATTACTTGTGAGTTCATCAATAGTTAATTCAATAAATTGTACATTTTTTGCGTAATCACTGCGAGCTATCATGACTCTCAAAAATCATGACAGCCGCAGATTAATTGTGAAGATACATTGAGCACCGCCCAAAAACCCTATTCAAATTCGACACAAACCTTCAAATAGGTATGTAATGAGACATTATATAAACTCTTTATAGTGTTTTATTTACATTTTAGAGCTGATAAATTGGACAAATCGGGTGAAAAAAAGCAGTTTCCCCAAACAACATATCTCCCTCTTTCACTATCACGCAGCAGCTTCCGCTTCCCCACCCATCATTTAAAAAAGTCCCGGCGGAGCTCCATTGCCTTCTTCAATCATGCAGAGACGTGCAGTATGAAGGTCTCGTAATTGATTTTGCTGGAAAGGGAAGAAATTGTGCTTTACAATGGTATTCATATTACAGCTGACCTGGAAGTATTACGTTTTTGGGGAGCTAAAATAATGTCAGATGTACGGAACAGCTCGATGTACAAAAGTGTGTTAGCTATTGTTACTTACTTTTGCTTCTTTGGAATAAAAATGGACACACTTCGATATGGGTTCTCATTGTACTAGTTCTACGCTAGATGTTCATGTCAAATAAGTGGAAATGTACCTACCTCTCTTAAATATTCAGTCCTACTTAACTTGTGTTTGGAATTGCTTCAAGCTCTGGAGATGAGAGAAAATGAATTGAATCTCTTTAACTACCGTATGAATATGGATGAAAATGCCTCCTAGGCATCCATGTGGCCTTGGATCATAAATATTCCCACAGCAAAATTATTGAGTCATTTAAATGGTGACCTTGCTCTGAAAATTCATCTCTTCATCCAGCAAATCTGAGGAGAAAAAATAAATGACTGGGGCGCACTATGTCATTTTTATTCCAAGACAAATGACTATGCTCAACCATTCAGACTGTAAAGTGTTTTCTATATGGGAACTTGGGCAACAACTAATCTTAGCAAGTTGTTGGACCTTGTGATTCTGTAAATACAGTATGTTTTTGAATGTCCAGATAATGTTCTGTTTGAGGAGTGCACTGTTGTATTTTTCTGTCACAGATCTCTATTGGGAGAAATCTTCTCAAAGAATGTTGTGCATTTGTACAGCAGGCCTAGTGGCATTTTAGTGTTGGAAATTATTTTAGGTTGACTTTTAATGATGTTATCAGTTCTGACGTAGTACTGACAGAATTTGGTAACACATCGCACCATGTTCTTGATATCCAAATAGTAGTTACAGTCTTGTCCCATCGCTGCAACTCCCTTTACGGACTTGGGTGAGGCGAAGGTCGAGAAACGTGCATCCTCCGAAACACGACCCTGCCAAGCCGCACTGCTTCTTGACACAATGTTTGCTTAACCTTGAAGCCAGCCGCACCAATGTGTCAGAGGAAACACTGTACACCTGGCAACCGGGTCAGCGTGCATTGTGCCCGGCCCGCCACAAGAGTCGCTAGAGCGCGATGGGACGAGGACAACCCGGCCGGCCAAATCCTCCCCTAACCCGGACGACACTGGGCAAATTGTGCGCTGCCTCATGGGTTTCCCGGTCATGGCCGGCTGCGACACAGCCTGGGATCGATCCAGGATCTGTAGTGACGCAGCTCGGGAGGCACTCCCTGGACGTTTTTGTTAATGTTACTGTAGGGTTGTGCAATGGTCAATCTGACTCTGCCTAATATTTATCCCTGAGCAGCTGGTCAGGGAGTTCGGGGGATTGGACTTTGCTATCTGAGGCCATTTTCAGTGTTAGTGGAACTTTCACGTCAGCGGCCCATCTGTGACCAGTCCTATAGCCTCTAGCCTCTCTRTGTGAAATTAAATATTGAATAAAACACAGTTGACAAAACACATATATATATATACTTGGGCACTCCGCAATCTGCTAGCTGATATGGCTTAGCGGAATAACACTGTATTCTGCTGATATGGCTGACTTGTGGACCACAGTTGAGGAGAATGGCACAGCTGTCTCCTGTCCAGGAGGAGCTTCTGACCCTGGAGTCAAACTCATCCATTTACCCTTGTAGGCAAACAGGGCTGCTGTTGTAGCTTGTATAAATACATTATTATATAATCTTGGTGAAAAATGTGGAATGTAATGTGTTAACGACTAGGATATTATAAATGGTTGTAGATGAACAATATTTTTCACAGTGATTTATTAATGATCACATTGTCCAATAATAGGTTGGTCACAGGTTTACTTTAGCTGTGCCTGCGCTACATACTCACACACAACACCAAACACACTACGATGATTTCTGAATGTTTCAGAGTTCTTAATGTGAGCGCTACCCTCAATCACTGTTGTATGGAGGAGGCAGGAGAGTAGCTTCAGGTGAATTGTTGAGGAAATTTTATTATTGTGGCATTTCAGAATGATAGATGGTTTCCTTGGGCTCTGTATATTTTTGGGAGAATGGATGTCAGAGGAACTCTCTCATATATTATGGAGACCATCATTACCTGACAACTTTCGAGTGCCGCAAGAGCAATTCTATGTTAACCTAAAACATATATCATACCTTCATTTCGGTTCCACATCAAGGACTGTGCTTTAGAGAATATATTTTTCCATTATGCAAATCCTCTGGTGTATTAGTAACACCTTGGGGCGGCAGGTAGCCTAGTGGTTAGAGCGCTGGACTAGTAACTGAAAGGTTGCAAGATCGAACCCCCGAGCTGACAAGGTAAAAATATGTCGTTCTGCCCCTGAACAAGGCAGTTAACCCACTGTTCCTAGGCAGTCATTGAAAATAAGACMTTTGTCTTAACTGACTTGCCTAGTTAAATAAAGTTTAAAAAAATAATTTGTAACAATTTATGGGTCAAAATGAGATTAACATACTTGCAAGAACAGTTGTTTGTGTTCTTGGTATACAGATGTATGATCTTAATTTTACCTATATTGTCACAGCAAAATAATCCTGCTGTAACAGGATTTGAAATTTAGTCCATAATGTTGCTTGATCAGTGGTTAGGCTGTTAGCTGGCCAATAGTAGGCTACATGAAAAGTTCAATACTGTTAATATAACCGCGTTTGCAGTGAATTTATGTAAATCACAAAGCTCATTTGCAATTCCTGATTGGATTTGCAAAAAAAAAWAAAAAGCTGATTGGATTTGCAAAAAGTCAGTTTATATTTTTTTAACCTAAATCCAATGACATGGWGAWTTTTTTTGTTGATTTCAAGTTCAATTCACGTTAGTTGACAACCAAATGTAAATCAGTCTATGTCCATGCTGAAATGTTTGTTATGGTAAGAAAATAGTGTGGTTAACAATAACAACCCTTCTTAGAACAAGCAGGAGCAAGAAGAGAGAGAAGAGAGAGAGAGGAGAGAGAGAGAGAGAGAGAGAGAGACGAGAGAGAGAGAGAGAGAGGAGAGAGAGAGGAGAGAGAGAGAGAGAGAGAGGAGAGAGAGAGAGAGAGAGAGGAGAAGAGAGAGAGAGAGAGGAAGGAAGGGAGAAAGAGGAAGAGCAAGAGGAGAGAGAGAGAGGGAGAGAGAGAGAGAGAAGAGAGAGAGAGAGAGAGAGAGAGAGAGAGAGAGAAGAGAGAGAGAGAGAGAGAGAGAGAGAGAGAGAGAGAGAAGAGAGAGAGAGAGAGAGAGAGAGAAGAGAGAGAGAAGAGAGAGAGAGAAGAGAGAGGAGGAAGAGAGAGAGAGAGAGAGAGAGAGGAGAGAGACGAGAGAGAGAGAGAGAGAGAGAGAGAGGAGAGAGAGAGAGAGAGAAGACGAGAGAGAGAGAGGAGGAGAGACGAGAGAGGCAGAGACGAGAGGAGACCATGGGAAAAGAATTAAAATGACAATCAACACATCCTCTTCAATCTCTGTCATGTGTCAAATGATGGTGTCGTCATGGAGGCTGCCTCTAATTGAATTACAGGCACGCAGCTATTTTAACCCTTCCATGGCACATTGTGATTCAGTCACAGAGTAGGGAGATCAATAACACATTACTGTAAATTCAATCATAAACATCTATAGCATGACTATTCTTGACGTTCAGAATATCAACCAAACATGAAATATGAGTTTTGATGTTTTCACTTGGGTTCTGCCTTGACTAGTTAGTGATGAAGAATGAGACAGCATACTTGAACAGATTTGACATTTGAGTGGACTATGCTGGCCACAAATATAATTATTGGTCTCACAGGGTCATACCCTAGGGGCATCATCAAAAACCATTCCACTAGTCACAAACTGGCATGCCATTTTGTAAAAAAAACTGACATTTAGTACAAGTTTTGCTTAACCTTCCATGTGAATGGATTGAGGCTGCCATGATTAATTTGTACATTCTGATTGAAAAAGCTTTGGGATTGACCTTAGTACAGCTGTCAATTGATCTCCCTATTATTTGTAAATGGTTGAATGAAAAATATGTGTAAAAGGAATAATCCAGAAGGATGCAATTAACCAAATCCAGTAAATTGCATGAAACTGAAGAAAAAGAGGATCAAGCCTTGGAACTCAGTGTTGGAACTACTACCAAGCAGAGAGAATCCTATGCTGGTTAGACCATAATCAGTCCATCATTGATGTCTGCATTAAAGAAAAGAGCCAGGGCTTTTCGACTGAGACCCTATCTGGGTAGACTGGGAGGAAAACCAATTAGACCATAGGGTCTATCCTTAAGGCCCTATTGGAAAGGCACAATGCTCAAAGAAAGAGGCACATCAGAAGTAGGATCAACTTGTCTGTGAACTAATGTTGTGGGTTGTAGGGTCACAGGAGCAGCAGCAGTGTTGTACAACAGATTGGGCAGGCCTTCTGCTCGTGGCAGTGCTTGTGCTGAACCAGGAATATATTAGGACTTTTTTTTCTCCACTCTGAGAGCTTCTGTTGTGAGTGCCTCATCGTATCTCTCCTCAGCAGTCAATGTCTGGCACTAAGCCTAAAGCACAGACCAACATAAAAGGCTTTTGATTGCACAAATCTGGCCATGTATGGTTGGGCATGTGCTTGCAGTTTATCTCATCTGCTTTTTTGAACCAGTGTGTGCATGGAAACCACCTTAGAACGGCGTTGAGACTAATAGATTTGTTTTAGCTAATCTATTTCAAGATAACCATGATTCCTAATTCAATATGACAGTGATAACACACATCATAAGGATCTCCAGCTAAATTAGCTACCCTTAAAAAAAGGACTCACTTTGTCGTTCTCTCGAAAGAATGAGAGCCTGTTCTCTAATAGTTGGAGTGTGTTAATGAATAAGTGAGAGATTTGATGAGAACAGCAGGAATCCAGTGGACAGGCACGTGATCTCTCAGAGCTTCCATTAAAAAAACAGAATGGCAAAATGGACTAGGATTGAGCTGCACAGATCTAGGTACCTTTGGGGAACCAGGAGAGAGAACAGCCATACATCATCATTATCTGACTGAAACAGAGCTGCTCAGCAACAAGAGCATGACAAACAATATCAGTTCACAAGTGTCAGGACAACTTGACGGTACAAGCAGGCAATAACTTGAAACTTTACCTCAGTGTATCTGAACAACTAGGAGAAGTCCGATTACTACTAGAGGAATATACCTGTTCCTCTGACTTACAGTCATCTGACAACACAGTTAACTAGAGGGCATGGGTTGCCTGCTCTTGAAATGACCATGTTTTATCCCCTAATTGTTCAGTCTTATAATAACACACAGGAGTAAGAATATTGCTTGAATCACGACTGCCATTGTGTGTCATCTAACAAAATAGCTTTATTTTTCATTAGCTCGGATCATATATCCCGTTCATCAACCCAGAAGCTCATCGCACTTACCTCCATTAGGTATCAAGACTAGAATAGGATGGGATAAATATTTTATTTTCAAGTTCAACCTTGTTCAATCACACAGGTCTGGGATCAGTGTTGCTGTAATTAGATAGTATGAAGGCTGGCAAATCCTGTATCTCACAGTATATTTCATACCTGAATATTTCACAACCTGGAGACACACTGAGGTTGAACATGGACAGGACCATAGAGATCCTATAATGTAATTGAATGGACATGACAGCCTATGGACAAGGCAGCCTATGGACATGGCAACCTATGGACAGGGCAGCCAAACAACAAGTCTCTAGGCTGACCTGTAAGTCGATGAACTCTCTCTGAAAAGCTGACATTGGAGTAGAGTTAGCTCTGTGCAGAGGTGTTGGCATCATTCTGCCGTGCCAGTTTCATGTCAGGGATTCTGCTCTGAGTGTAGTAGAAACCGGGGCCTAGATATGTCAGGTGCTTCCATTCTATGCTGTCTAAATTCTGCCTGCATAGCTACCTCCATCGCTCCACTTTCTAGTTAACGGTGGAATTCTTCAGTGAGAGTAGCTCATGAATCTGTTGACGTGAGGTATACCGATATTCTTAACAGACATCAACAACAACAAATCAGTGTTTCCAAATATAAAAGTGTACTTGACTGGCGGGCCTCATTCTTTCATTCTCATTTTGGGTATCTGACAACAGAATTACAGGTTAATCAAAAATTAAGTGTCAAAGTCTCAATATTTTTATCAGCCTTCTGAAACAGATGATGGTGTAAACAAATGTTTCATTTTTGTTTCTGTTGTTTAAAAAAAATACAGAAAGCATGAGGCTTTTGTGCATAATTACATTTCATGCCCCCGTCCCATTCATAACTTTTTATAGATCACACTAAACCATATTTCTTATTTTTTTAGTTAAAAAAATGGATCATGGGGGAAAGTAAAAAAAAAAAAAAAAAAGATAACACATTTACATTTGATGTCTCTACTAATTTGGAGTTTGCAGCTAATCTCACTTCTCAACCTTTTCTGTTCTTTCTAAATTGTAATTAGCAGTGTTGTACCGTACAATGTCTCACACTGTAGATAAAATATGTGAGGCAACATTCTGCTGTTTTATGACCAACATCTGTAATTAGTCTCTCAGAACAGTGTATGGTTCAGGTACGTTGGGTGGGATATTGACAGATTCTCATGAATAATGCTAGCACCTGGTCCTCTGGAACAATGTCAAAAATGCCACTTCAAATACATATGCCTTTAATATCCTCTTCAGTATTGTCAGCATAAACCTCCAGCATTCAGTTTCGCCCACAAACTGGGGCCAAAATTCTCATAATGAGTGAGGTCACCACTAGGGATAAAGTAGGTTTAGTGATTGGCTATTTCATCACTCAGTGGTAAAAACTGAACATTTCTATTGGCTTTTTGCATACACCTCTTGTCTGATCCCAGCCATAATGTGTACTTTACATGAAACAAGCACAGCTCAATGTAAACCTACATAAATCTGTGTCACTGATGGGAAGATGCCATTAGAAATACTATCATTGCTTGTCCAGCAAGTCACAATATTGCCATTCCAGTCTCAAATACCAGTCATTATCCCATGAGCATATGACAGTGATGAGGCTGCTTGATTGGAAATTGCTAATTGAGACAGTGCATCACATTGCCCCTCTAGTAAGTTAACCTATGTCATTGTTGGCCTTGCATCTAGGCATCACAAAACCCAGGCATGCTATTTAGATGATTCCATCAAAAGCTCAATCACATACTGTGTCCTCTTTTAAGAGAAGAATTTCACAACCATATTGCTCCAAGCCTCAGATTCAATTGAATACGCCTCTATTGTCTTCCTATCATGGTTGTTAGGTTCCAAGAATCCCACAACTGATTAAGTAGATAGAGCCCTGAAGGAGCTGGAGGAGCATGTTGATGAGACTAACCCAGGTATTTCAATACACATCCATAACCTTCACCAGACAGCAGGGGATACAGCCAGGGAATGTATTCAGGGAGGCTTGCAAGCGGACATCTGTCTTCCTGGTCCAGAGGTTGTCTCAGGACAGGCCGAGGTGTGACTGAGCATTGGTTACGACTTTACTGGGAGGTGTCGCAGGGTGAGAGACAGACTGTGACAAGACTGGCTTCACTGCCAAAAAAACTGAAATAAAAAATAATGTGAGAACAAATCAGGTGAAAAATTGAATGTGACATTTTCACACGTTTTTCCCTTATGAGAAAAAAAATGTCCCCACACTTGAAAATTCTTTCACACGTATTTTTCACATTATTATTTTTGACCAATTCCAGCTACACCTGGTCTGGTTAGACTGACCCTGCTTAGCTTCAGAGGGAAACCAGCAGTGGGATTGTCATGGCTACTTCTGCTCCTCCCCTCCGGTGTTCGACGTCGCCGGTTTACTAACCACCGGTCCTGGGAACCATCATTACCCGCACCTGCACTTCATCATTAAGCAACATTAAGCCCAACATCCCGGAGGCATACCAGAACCTGCGGAACGTATTTTCCAAAACCCGTGCCACCTGTCTCCCTCCTCATCGCCCCTGGGACTGTAACATCAACCTGCTTGCAGGCTCTGCGCCCTCACGTAGACAAATCTACCCTCTGACGGTGGCTGAAACCCAGGCCATGGAGGATTACATCCTCGGAAGTCCACTTCTCCTGTGTCGGCAGGTTTCTTCTTCATGGCCATGAAGGATGGAAGGTTATGCCCATGTATTGATTACAGAGGACTCAATGAAATCCCCACCCAGTACCGTTACCCACTCCCATTGGTGCAGGCAGCCATCGAACAGCTCCACGGGGCCCGGTTCTTTACCAAGCTGGACATGCGGAGTGCATACAATCTCATCTACATCTGGGAAGGGGATGAATGGAAGACAGATTTTAGCACGATGTCTGGTCACTACAAGTACTTGGTGATGCCATTGGGCTTAGCCAATGCTCCTTCAGTGGTCCAGGCATTTGTCAACGAGGTGTTGACAATCACGTTCGGACGCCATAAGCATTTCGCTACACTCACAATAACATCTGCTAACCATGTGTATGTGACCAATAAAATTTGATTTGATTTGACCTAGCTATCGTCGCTGGACATCCAGGTATTTCTCGCACTATTAGTTATGTCACTCCTSCACTGGGCTGACTCCCTTCCAGTGTGTTTGCGTTTTCAGCCGGCTCTGGCTTCGTGGACCCCGGSCCAGACCGAAGCTCCTGCGGTTGATGTGTGGTTCAGGTGCGCAGAAGAAGTGTGGAGCGAGGCTCACATGAGACTCCAGCGTGCCGTCCACCTTCAGAAGGAGCAGGCAGACCCCCACCGTAGTGAGACTCACATGTTCCATCCTGGGGATCGCGTCTGGCTCTCTACCAGTAACCTCCCAATCCGCCTGCCCTACAAGAAGCTGTACCCCCGGTTTGTGGGGCTGTTCATGGCTCCTTGGAGGGTCAACGAGGTGACATACAGGTTACAGCTTCCCAGTGACTACCGTTTCTCACCTTCTTTTCATGTCTCCCTTCTCAGGCTGGTGGATTGGGAGAGGTATGGCCCAGAGGAGCGGTGTTGGGTTCCAATGGAGGACATTCTGGATCCCAAAATCATCTGTGATTTCCATCGTCGCCGCCCGGACTGGCCCGCTCCTCGTCCTCAGGGCAGTCCCTCTGGCCGGCATCGTCCTGTGGCTGGATCCGCTCTGTTGGGGGGGGGGGGGTACTGTCACGTCTACTCCCGCTCCTCCGGCGTTCGGCGTCGTCGGTTTACTAACCACCATTCCTGGGAACCGTCATTACGCGCACCTGGCTTTCATCATTACACGCATCTGCACTTTTGAAGATGTGATTTTTTGGGCAAAAATGTGAGTTGGAAACGTTATTGTCCTCACTTGAAAAGGTGGTGTTAACACGTGAACTCTAAATAAAATACACGTGAAAATATGGTTTCACATGTGACATTTAAGATCAACATGTGAAAACAACTACTGCACATGTGAAACTGCAAATGTTACTTATTTTTCTTGTAAAACAAAAACCCCTTTCATGATTATGAAAGTGTAGGGTGAGGAGAATGGATCTGGCTGATGGTATAATAACTGGAATGAAGTTGGAGCTCTGATACTATTATGGCCCAACATTAGTCTTTTAAATTATTTGCAAAACATGATTAGACATAATTGGAATTTGTTTGCGCAAGGCTATGCATGGATGTCCCCCAATAAACCACAAAGCACCGGAACTTAACGGCAACATCTAGAAGACGGATGCACGAATGCCAACCCAAGACTCTCACGTTTCAGTCCCTGGGCCATGTTTTATAATGGGTTATATCGCACAAATGACACAGGAGACAATCATTACAACATTTGTTCAGGGGACTATATACAGTACCTGCCTTTCCTTCTTCTTTCCCCTTCTTCTCCTTCTTGAAGGTCACATATCAGGGTAAATTGATGGAAGAGAAAAGTGAATGGTTACTGTTTTACTTCCAACCCCACACCAACCAGTTTGACATGTGCTTCCCTTGAAGTTCAATCACTGTGCTGTTCAGTTGCTGTGCTGCTGTTTTCTCCCCATAGTCAGGTGGAGGGATCCTGCAGCTCGGCCTGGCCCAGCCCAGCTTGCCTCTGTACACAGGTTGGCGGGACATGATGAATGTGAACAATCACACCTGACTGTCAATGGGCCGCTCCCATGGCAACAGCACAAAGAACATGATTACCAGTGGGGCTAGGTGAAAGATTGCCTCGTTTATGATGTTTTTATATATTTATTTTCCATTTAAATCCCCCCTGCTCCATCCCTAAATATAGTGAAAGCTTTTTAGTCACCGTCACCCAGAGTTTTTGGGGTTAGTGAGATGATATGTCATACTTAACGTGTGAGAACAATATTGCGTTCCTAAATGAATAGCTGGATCTGTGTTCATGATTACTGTAGAACTGCCTGTGGAATAATAATGTGATATTGAAATGTTAATTACTAACATTGATGGGAAAATACTGTAACAGGCCCAGTTAGCGTAAAGAAGTGTATCACTGAGTAATACATATTCTACATTGATGCTCTCTCTCTCTCTCTCTCTCTCTCTCTCTCTCTCTCTCTCTCTCTCT
>NC_036875.1:38186095-38292348 GCF_002910315.2 Salvelinus sp. IW2-2015 | reverse complement strand
TCTCTCTCTCTCTCTCTGTGTAAACGTTTCCTCACCTCTCATGCAGATTCACAAGTATTTACTAAATGTATTAACATACATTACTTAAGTATGTGACTACTCATGTTCTTAAGTATGTGACTACTCATGTTCTTAAGTATGTGACTACACATGACTACGTCAGTTAAATTCAAGGTGGGGTTCAGTTGGAGGTTAATCAAAACGTATTGTATTGGTAAGAAAATAATCTCTCAGTTTGTTAGTTGAACACCAATATAAATAAAATACACTTCTCCATCATCATAATATTAAACAGTAAGGAATATGTACAATGAAGAAAAAAAATATTTGAAAGAATTTGGCTATTCAGTTTTCAAGAATGAATTCAATATACATACAGTATATATTACAGCTACATACATTCTGTTCAAATGTGGCTGTATGAACCCTTGAATATGTTAAAGTATAATCTTTATATCGGCAGAAAAACAGTATGCTCTGCATTGCAGTTTTTCGGTAATGAAATGCAAGTCTTCCTGGAACATTTAAGTATCTGAATTGTGCCGTAATTGATGTGTGGGAACTCTCTCTCTCCAGCTGGTAATGAGGAACAATGCACACAACAAGATACTGCACCACAGCATGTCTGCACAGCTCGCTCAACAATCTATGGACTGGCACTGTTACATTTTCTCCCCAGCTGTTTTGGAACCTCTGGCCTCGCTCAGAAGACCCACGTCAGTGGGTTTCAAATTAGCTGGCGCATGTTCATTGTCTATGCATGCTATGGTTGTGCAAATATTGGTACAATACAGCATCAAATGGAACTCAGTTGATATTGGTGACCAAGGTTGTATTGTAAAATCTAGGTTTAAAAACATTAAGAAAAGTTATCCAATAAGTCATTTACTATAAACAATAACGTTGTCCCAGAATGTAAAAATTAAACTCTCAAAAAGATCATTTGCAGTCTTGAAACTTTACCCATTAACTTTTTATTTTACCTACTGAATAACAATCCATTTGAGGCATACATAGATTAAGAATGAGCTCCTATTGCTTTGTTGCTTATTAGATTTGACGTCCATGTAATTTTTCAAATCCAAAGTTAAGCTTAGATTACTTCTGGCCTTTATGATTTATGACTCATCAGTAGTTCATTTTGGAAAGATCACTACAGGTTATTGAAGTTTCTACAGGCAAAAATTTTACGTATGGTGACAAATGTGACCCGTTTCAGGAAACTAGGCGTATGTCGCACGTCAGTAATTCACATGAGAGCCATTTTAACGTAATCTTTTTTTTAAATCAAAATGCATTTTTTGGGGGTAGAAATGCCTTCTGGAACATGTAAACTTTCATGTGCCTTAATAACAAACGTGTATGCCATCTGTAAATACGAATACAATTGTTAAATTACGAGCCTAGTTGGCTTAGCCACAGAAAAAGTGAGCAACCTTCCCGCTAGCCATGATTGGCTAAGATAATGAGTGGGCTGGACATTCCGAGAGACGAGTTCAGATTGCATGCTTCTGTCTATTTGAGCTGGTTAGTATGTGTAGGTAATCCTGTCTAACGCTGATTAAAAAAAATATATGCATTAGTAGAACTGCATAATTGTTGCTCGCCACTTTCTGGAGGAACYAGTTTTGAAATCAGTGGAATTAGAGTATGATAGCTAAGGAGATGGAGWAAACACCTGTCTTCAGATTACATCGTCAAACTAAGGGCAACCATGGCATCCGTGACAGGAAGAAGCGTCATTTTGAGATATTACACGGTTCTAATTTTGACAAAGTCATTTTCATTTCAAGTTGATGAAATTGTTAGCTAGCTAGCTAACATTAGCTGGCTGGCTTGTTAGCTAACATTACGCGTATGCTATTATTATTAATATCTCAGAGCCATTTGCTTGGCTAGTTATAGTCTAACGTTGGCTAGCTACCTGCAGATTCATGCAGGGTAGTAACGTCATGAGTTGGGATCATGGTTCATTGTTTAGCTAACTAGCTAGCTACATGTCTTAACAAAAGTAAGTAACCATTTCGGGTGCGTTCGTAAATTCAGTCTGGCCGTCTACACCGATTTCAAAGCACTCTCGTCTGAGTGTACCAGAGCGCAGAATAACTGATGAATTTATGAACGCTCAACACCTGTTGAATATGGCCGGTGTCAGTAAACTTCGGCAAAAAACGTAATAAAATTTTGCCAGCAGCACAGTTACAGTCACCAACGCTGTGGATAACATGATAACAGCCTAACCAGCTCTGCTAGGGTGAGTAAAATGGTCAGAGTGGGGTGTTCTCTCATGTGTGTCTGGAAGTAGCTAGCAAGCTAGCCAATGTTAGCCAGTTAGTTTGGGTGCTTGACTGCTGTTGTGAGGTCAGAACGCTCGGATCAACCCTACTTATCGGCCAGAGCGTCCAAACCATATTTTCATGAACGCCCCAAGAGCGAAACGCTCTGAATTTACGAATGAACAATCTGACAGCACAGTTGTAGTCACCAATGCTCTGGATAACATAAAAACAGCCTAACAAGCTCTGCTAGGGCGAGTAATGTTCAGTGAGCTGTTCTCTCATTTTTGTCTGGAAGTAGCTAGCAAGTTAGCAATGTTAGCTTCGGTGCTTGACTGCTGTTGTTAGCACAGAACGCTCGGATCAACCCTTAAAGAGATGGGTCAGGCTAAAGCTTAAGAGGGTGTGAACGATGATGAATGGGTGTAGACAAAGAAGAGCTCTCCAATTGGTACCAAAARATTCAAAGTCCATTTTCTCAAAAGGGAGTTTAGAAGTTTATCAACTTTCAAAGCAGAATTACTTTCCAAATGTTCCTCAATGCAGTGTGTGATATATCATTTTATAGCTGTGTCTCTGCCTTTATCCAATGTAAAAAACACTTTCTAAGATGTTTCACAATGGTCATTCAGGCCATGCATTAGCTCTGGAGATGTGAAAAATATTCTCAACAAACATGAGTTAAGAAAGATAGAAGATGATCATTATGAAAGAGAAATGTGCTCTTACATTCCCTATTTACAAGCTGAATAAAAAAATACTGTTATTACATGTTGCTATTGCTGTGGATCTAAAGTAATGCAAACAGGCAGGGAATGTAATGATCTGTCATCCTGGTATACAATGATGGAATGCCTCCTAGCAACACATGCGAGTCCAAACAAATAACCAAATGCTTTTACATCTTCCATTTCAAATTTTGCTACATAAGACTGAATCAAGGCGGTTGGTTAGTATGGATATTTAGTGTCTTTGTAGGAGTTAGGCCGAGGTGCCATTAGTTTAAGGTGAGGCACTATACCTTCATAGGGTAATACCCCCCCCCCCCTTAATCATATCACATTGACATTTTACCAGTTGAATATAGACATTAATATAACACTTTGTTTTGCATAAAACTTTTCTGAAATATATGCAAATTAAGTGATATCTGTTAAAATATGCAATATTTTTTAAATATCTTTGGTTTAATTTAGTTTAAACCCTCCATGACATGACTTGTTGTAACGTCAGGAGAATGATGGGTGTAGAGTCAGGCGCAGATAGAGCAGAAGTTTTACGGGAACAAAACGCTTTAATGTCCACAGTGAAAACAGGAACAGGTACAAAAGGGGTGACGCCAAAACACAGGCGCAAACACAACCCACAGACCACTGTTTAAAATAAACTGGACAGCGAAAAACCCACAATCAATAATCCACTCCCGACGTAACATGAACACAAAATAAGCCCGCACAAACACTAGCGGGCGAAACGAACCTAAATAGTACACCTCCCAAAACCCCAACAAGAAACAGGTGAAAACAATTAGACAGACATAAACGAAAAGGAAAAAGGGATCGGTGGCAGCTAGTAGACCGGCGARGACGACCGCCGAGCGCCACCTGAACGGGAAGGGGGGTCACCTTCGGTAGTATTCGTGACAGTACCCCCCTCCTGACGCGCGGCCCCCGCAGCGCGCCGACACCGACCTCGGGGACGACCCCGGGGGCGAGGTGCAGGGCGATCCGGATGGAGGCGATGGAATTCCCTTAGTAGACTTGGATCCAATATATCCCCCACCGGGACCCAGCACCTCTCCTCCGGCCCGTACCCCTCCCAGTCCACGAGGTACTGCAGGCCCCTCACCCGGCGTCTGGAGTCCAGTATGGACCTTATCGTGTACGCCGGGGACCCCTCTATGTCCAGAGGGGGCGGAGGGACCTCCGGAACCTCACCTTCCTGCATGGGACCAGCTACCACCGGCCTGAGGAGAGACACATGAAACGAGGGGTTAATACGATAATACGAAGGAAGTAACAATCGATAACACACCTCGTTTATTCTCCTCAGGACTTTAAATGGCCCTACACACTGCGGACCCAGCTTCCGGCAGGGCAGGCGGAGGGGCAGGTTTCGGGTCGAGAGCCAGAACCTGTCGAGAGCCAGACCCTGCCTCACTGCGGTGACGGTCAGCGCTCTTTTTCTGCCGTCCACTCGCCTGACGCAAAGACTCCTGGACGGCTCTCCAGGTCTCCTTAGAGCGCTGCACCCACTCCTCCACCGCAGGAGCCTCGGTCTGGCTCTGATACCATGGTGCCAGAACCGGCTGGTACCCCAACACACACTCAAATGGTGACATGTTGGTAGAGGAGTGGCTTAGTGAGTTCTGGGCAATCTCTGCCCAGGGGATGTATCTTGACCACTCCCCTGGCCGGTCCTGGCAATACGACCGCAGAAACCTACCCACCTCCTGGTTCACTCTCTCCACCTGCCCATTACTCTCCGGGTGATACCCCGAGGTCAGGCTGACCGAGACCCCCAGATGCTCCATAAACGCCTTCCATACTCTGGACGTGAACTGGGGACCCCGATCAGAAACGATTTCCTCGGGCACCCCGTAGTGCCGGAAGACATGGGTAAATAGTGCCTCCGCAGTCTGCAGGGCCGTAGGGAGACCGGGCAACGGGATAAGACGGCAGGACTTAGAGAACCGATCCACAACGACCAGGATCGTGGTGTTCCCCTGAGACAAGGGAAGATCAGTAAGAAAATCCACCGATAGATGGGACCACGGCCGTTGTGGAACGGMGAGGGGTTGTAATTTCCCTCGTGGCAAATGTCTAGGAGCCTTACTCTGGGCGCACACCGAAKKGGAGGAGACATAGAATCGCACGTCTCTCACCAAGGTAGGCCACCAGTACTTCCCTCTAAGACTTCGCACTGTCCTTGAAATACCCGGGTGACCTGACGAGGGTAGACTATGAGCCCATCGAATCAATTGATCACGAACAGCGAGCGGCACATACCTACGACCCTCCGGGCACTGTGGAGGCGCAGGCTCCGCCCTTAGTGCCCGCTCGATGTCCGTGTCCACCTCCCATACTACCGGTGCTACCAGCTTAGCCGCCGGAATGATGGGAGTAGGATTGATGGACCGGTCATCAGTGTCGTATAGTCGGGACAGCGCGTCGGCCTTAGTATTGAGGGAACCTGGTCGATACGAAATCGTAAAACGAAATCGGGTAAAGTACATGGCCCACCTTGCCTGACGAGGATTCAGTCTCCTAGCTGATCGGATATACTCCAGATTCTGGTGGTCGGTCCAGATGAGAAAAGGGTGCTTAGCCCCCTCAAGCCAGTGTCTCCACACCTTCAGAGCCTTGACCATGGCCAACAACTCCCTATCCCCCACATCATAATTCCGCTCTGCTGGCCCGAGCTTCTTAGAAAAAAAGGCACAGGGGCGGAGCTTCGGTGGCGTACCCGAGCACTGGGAGAGCACAGCCCCAACCCCAGCCTCYGATGCGTCCACCTCAACTATGAACGCCAAAGAGGGGTCAGGATGCGCCAACACTGGCGCGTCGGTGAACAGCGCCTTCAAACGACAGAAAGCTCTCTCCGCCTCTGCGGACCACTGCAAGCGCACCGGGCCCCCCTTCAGCAGTGAGGTAATAGGGGCCGCCNTCTCTCTCTCTCTCTCTGTGTAAACGTTTCCTCACCTCTCATGCAGATTCACAAGTATTTACTAAATGTATTAACATACATTACTTAAGTATGTGACTACTCATGTTCTTAAGTATGTGACTACTCATGTTCTTAAGTATGTGACTACACATGACTACGTCAGTTAAATTCAAGGTGGGGTTCAGTTGGAGGTTAATCAAAACGTATTGTATTGGTAAGAAAATAATCTCTCAGTTTGTTAGTTGAACACCAATATAAATAAAATACACTTCTCCATCATCATAATATTAAACAGTAAGGAATATGTACAATGAAGAAAAAAAATATTTGAAAGAATTTGGCTATTCAGTTTTCAAGAATGAATTCAATATACATACAGTATATATTACAGCTACATACATTCTGTTCAAATGTGGCTGTATGAACCCTTGAATATGTTAAAGTATAATCTTTATATCGGCAGAAAAACAGTATGCTCTGCATTGCAGTTTTTCGGTAATGAAATGCAAGTCTTCCTGGAACATTTAAGTATCTGAATTGTGCCGTAATTGATGTGTGGGAACTCTCTCTCTCCAGCTGGTAATGAGGAACAATGCACACAACAAGATACTGCACCACAGCATGTCTGCACAGCTCGCTCAACAATCTATGGACTGGCACTGTTACATTTTCTCCCCAGCTGTTTTGGAACCTCTGGCCTCGCTCAGAAGACCCACGTCAGTGGGTTTCAAATTAGCTGGCGCATGTTCATTGTCTATGCATGCTATGGTTGTGCAAATATTGGTACAATACAGCATCAAATGGAACTCAGTTGATATTGGTGACCAAGGTTGTATTGTAAAATCTAGGTTTAAAAACATTAAGAAAAGTTATCCAATAAGTCATTTACTATAAACAATAACGTTGTCCCAGAATGTAAAAATTAAACTCTCAAAAAGATCATTTGCAGTCTTGAAACTTTACCCATTAACTTTTTATTTTACCTACTGAATAACAATCCATTTGAGGCATACATAGATTAAGAATGAGCTCCTATTGCTTTGTTGCTTATTAGATTTGACGTCCATGTAATTTTTCAAATCCAAAGTTAAGCTTAGATTACTTCTGGCCTTTATGATTTATGACTCATCAGTAGTTCATTTTGGAAAGATCACTACAGGTTATTGAAGTTTCTACAGGCAAAAATTTTACGTATGGTGACAAATGTGACCCGTTTCAGGAAACTAGGCGTATGTCGCACGTCAGTAATTCACATGAGAGCCATTTTAACGTAATCTTTTTTTTAAATCAAAATGCATTTTTTGGGGGTAGAAATGCCTTCTGGAACATGTAAACTTTCATGTGCCTTAATAACAAACGTGTATGCCATCTGTAAATACGAATACAATTGTTAAATTACGAGCCTAGTTGGCTTAGCCACAGAAAAAGTGAGCAACCTTCCCGCTAGCCATGATTGGCTAAGATAATGAGTGGGCTGGACATTCCGAGAGACGAGTTCAGATTGCATGCTTCTGTCTATTTGAGCTGGTTAGTATGTGTAGGTAATCCTGTCTAACGCTGATTAAAAAAAATATATGCATTAGTAGAACTGCATAATTGTTGCTCGCCACTTTCTGGAGGAACYAGTTTTGAAATCAGTGGAATTAGAGTATGATAGCTAAGGAGATGGAGWAAACACCTGTCTTCAGATTACATCGTCAAACTAAGGGCAACCATGGCATCCGTGACAGGAAGAAGCGTCATTTTGAGATATTACACGGTTCTAATTTTGACAAAGTCATTTTCATTTCAAGTTGATGAAATTGTTAGCTAGCTAGCTAACATTAGCTGGCTGGCTTGTTAGCTAACATTACGCGTATGCTATTATTATTAATATCTCAGAGCCATTTGCTTGGCTAGTTATAGTCTAACGTTGGCTAGCTACCTGCAGATTCATGCAGGGTAGTAACGTCATGAGTTGGGATCATGGTTCATTGTTTAGCTAACTAGCTAGCTACATGTCTTAACAAAAGTAAGTAACCATTTCGGGTGCGTTCGTAAATTCAGTCTGGCCGTCTACACCGATTTCAAAGCACTCTCGTCTGAGTGTACCAGAGCGCAGAATAACTGATGAATTTATGAACGCTCAACACCTGTTGAATATGGCCGGTGTCAGTAAACTTCGGCAAAAAACGTAATAAAATTTTGCCAGCAGCACAGTTACAGTCACCAACGCTGTGGATAACATGATAACAGCCTAACCAGCTCTGCTAGGGTGAGTAAAATGGTCAGAGTGGGGTGTTCTCTCATGTGTGTCTGGAAGTAGCTAGCAAGCTAGCCAATGTTAGCCAGTTAGTTTGGGTGCTTGACTGCTGTTGTGAGGTCAGAACGCTCGGATCAACCCTACTTATCGGCCAGAGCGTCCAAACCATATTTTCATGAACGCCCCAAGAGCGAAACGCTCTGAATTTACGAATGAACAATCTGACAGCACAGTTGTAGTCACCAATGCTCTGGATAACATAAAAACAGCCTAACAAGCTCTGCTAGGGCGAGTAATGTTCAGTGAGCTGTTCTCTCATTTTTGTCTGGAAGTAGCTAGCAAGTTAGCAATGTTAGCTTCGGTGCTTGACTGCTGTTGTTAGCACAGAACGCTCGGATCAACCCTTAAAGAGATGGGTCAGGCTAAAGCTTAAGAGGGTGTGAACGATGATGAATGGGTGTAGACAAAGAAGAGCTCTCCAATTGGTACCAAAARATTCAAAGTCCATTTTCTCAAAAGGGAGTTTAGAAGTTTATCAACTTTCAAAGCAGAATTACTTTCCAAATGTTCCTCAATGCAGTGTGTGATATATCATTTTATAGCTGTGTCTCTGCCTTTATCCAATGTAAAAAACACTTTCTAAGATGTTTCACAATGGTCATTCAGGCCATGCATTAGCTCTGGAGATGTGAAAAATATTCTCAACAAACATGAGTTAAGAAAGATAGAAGATGATCATTATGAAAGAGAAATGTGCTCTTACATTCCCTATTTACAAGCTGAATAAAAAAATACTGTTATTACATGTTGCTATTGCTGTGGATCTAAAGTAATGCAAACAGGCAGGGAATGTAATGATCTGTCATCCTGGTATACAATGATGGAATGCCTCCTAGCAACACATGCGAGTCCAAACAAATAACCAAATGCTTTTACATCTTCCATTTCAAATTTTGCTACATAAGACTGAATCAAGGCGGTTGGTTAGTATGGATATTTAGTGTCTTTGTAGGAGTTAGGCCGAGGTGCCATTAGTTTAAGGTGAGGCACTATACCTTCATAGGGTAATACCCCCCCCCCCCTTAATCATATCACATTGACATTTTACCAGTTGAATATAGACATTAATATAACACTTTGTTTTGCATAAAACTTTTCTGAAATATATGCAAATTAAGTGATATCTGTTAAAATATGCAATATTTTTTAAATATCTTTGGTTTAATTTAGTTTAAACCCTCCATGACATGACTTGTTGTAACGTCAGGAGAATGATGGGTGTAGAGTCAGGCGCAGATAGAGCAGAAGTTTTACGGGAACAAAACGCTTTAATGTCCACAGTGAAAACAGGAACAGGTACAAAAGGGGTGACGCCAAAACACAGGCGCAAACACAACCCACAGACCACTGTTTAAAATAAACTGGACAGCGAAAAACCCACAATCAATAATCCACTCCCGACGTAACATGAACACAAAATAAGCCCGCACAAACACTAGCGGGCGAAACGAACCTAAATAGTACACCTCCCAAAACCCCAACAAGAAACAGGTGAAAACAATTAGACAGACATAAACGAAAAGGAAAAAGGGATCGGTGGCAGCTAGTAGACCGGCGACGACGACCGCCGAGCGCCACCCGAACGGGAAGGGGAGTCACCTTCGGTAGTATTCGTGACACTTGTATAGACCAGATTGTGGGTTTATACTTTTTTCATCTTTCTATCTGTAAAATACTAAAGACGTACAGTCTTTAGGATACTACATTATTCCATATGTGTTTTTCATAGTTTTGATGTCTTCATTATTATTCTACAATGTAGAAAATAGTAAAAATAAAGAAAAACCCTGGAATGAGTTGTTTTGACTGGTACTGTACGTAAACTACATTTTTTGTGCATCTTTCCAAATGAAATCTTAACCAGAATCCAAATTTGACAACTTATCAATAATTCCCTCAATACAAATCAGAAGAATTTATGCAATAATAACCACACACAATTTATTGAATGCAGATGCTTCTAAAGCTGTGAAAATGGTATGTGGGAAGAGTCTGACTTTCGGGAAATGGCAGGTAAAGACAAGTACATTGAATTTTGCCTACCAATTGCTAAATGCCTATTTTGATCCAAGCACAATCCCATCACAGTAACTTACTATATATAATACACATATATTAAATGGATTTTTAAATCATGTGTGATTGATTACATGTAGTGAGCTTTGAAATTATGGATTTACAGTGTCATTTTAATGTGGTTAAAATTCATGAAAAGTTGATGACGGTAGTATGATAAACTAAAGAAAATATACATTTACATCAAGTTTTTAAAATGTGTATCTTTTTGAAAATTCTAATATTAAAGGACCGAAATACCCCCAAATCTTAGAATTGATAAGTTGATGCAAAAATGTCATTTCAACCTGTGGTGCCTCGCCTTTAACCAAGCCCGCACCGCAGCTTTAATCTAACACAATGTGTTAGAGTTCATGAAATATTGCTTTGTGTCTCATTGATTAAAACCTGGAGTCAAGTGCAGAGAGCCATATTTGAAAGCCACCACTATAATAAATTACCTTTCCATACCTTCATTTTCAAAAGGTAACCAGTGAAAATACCAGTGTGATGATGTGATTTTAAGAATGGCTCCATTCCAACAAAGGAACATTCAAAATGATAAAATGGAAGAGATGCAAGTAAAATAAAGCTATGCATATCAATTTATGGCAGAGTTTACCATCTGATTTTGAAACACTTCTACCTTAATATATCTTTAGGGAGAACAGACACTGTACAGTATATTTTGGAGGTGGAATAATATGGTCCAAGAAAGAGAAATCGCACTGAGCACAGACATTTCAACATTTAGTTGACGTTGTCAACTAACGTGAATTCAACGTGAAATCAACAAAAGATGTCACTATGTCATTAGATTTAGGTTAAAAGTTGAGTGATAAAAATACGTAATTCCCAGACGTTGATCACGTTAGTGGGCTCCCATACGTTAATTAGCTCCTGAGTGGCGCAGCGGTCTAAGGCGCTGCGTCTCATTGAAAGAGGCGTCACTACAGTCCCTGTTTTGAATCCAGGCTGAATCACATCCGGTCGTGATTGAGAGTCCCATAGGACTGCGCACAATTGGCCCAGGTTTGGCCTGGGTAGGCTGTCTGTCACGATCGTGAGGAGAGACGGACCAAGGCACAGCGTGATTGAAGTTCCACATCTTTATTACGGTGAAACTTTAAACAAAAACAATAAACCAATAACGAAACGTGAAAGTAGTGGTGCACATGCACAAACACAAAACAATATCCCACAAACACAGGTGGGAAAAATGGCTACCTAAATATGATCCCCAATTAGAGGCAACGATTACCAGCTGCTTCTAATTGGGAACCATACAAAACACCAACATAGAAATATTGAGCTAGAACACCCTCTACTCACGCCCTGACCTACTACACCATAGAGAACCAACGGCTCTCTATGGTCAGGGCGTGACAGGACCCCCCCCCCCCCAAGGTGCGGACCCTGGCCGCAAAACTGAAACCAATGGGGGTAGAGGTGACTAGTGTCAGTGGCGGCTCCAGTGCAGGTCGTAGCCCCTGCCCAGAACCCGGATCCGACCATGGTGCCGGGCTGAACGCCACGCCTGGACTGGGCACCGGCGCAGAGGAGGGCTCCAGCCCTGGAGCTGAGTTGGACACCGTGCCTGGACTGGGCATCGGCAAAGAGGGCTCCGGCCCTGGAGCTGGGTTGGACGCCGTGCCTGGACTGGGTACAGGTGCAAAGGAGGGCTCCGGCCATGGAGCGGGACTGGACGCCGTGCCTGGACTGGGCATCGGAGCAGAGGAAGGCTCCGGCCTTGGAGCTGGACTGGATGCCGTGCCTGGAKTGGACACCGGCACAGAGGAAGGCTCCTGCCCTGGAGCGGGACTGGACTCCGTGCCTGGACTGGGCACCGGCGCAGAGGAAGGCAACGGCCTTGGAGCGGGACTGTTCGCCGTGTCTGGACTGGGCACCGGCGCAGAGGAAGGAGCTCCGCACCGTTGACCGTTGCTGGAGGTTCCGGACTGTGGTCCGTCGCCGGAAGCTCGGGACTGTGAACCGTCGCCGGAAGCTCCGGACTGTGAACCGTCGCCGGAAGCTCCGGACTGTGAACCGTCGCCGGAAGCTCCGGACTGTGAACCGTCGCTGGAAGCTCTGGACTGTGAACTGTCGCCGGAAGCTCTGGACTGTGAATGTGCACTGGAGGCCTAGTGCGCGGAGCCGGTACCAGTGGCACCGGACTGGTGACGCACTTCAGGGCGAGTGCGGGGAGCTGGCACAGGACTTACCGGACTGGGGAGACGCACTGGAGGACTAGTGCGTGGAGCCGGCACAGGTGGTACCGGACTGGTGACACGCACTTCAGGGAGAGTGCGGGGAGCTGGCACAGGACGTACCGGGCTGGGGAGGCGCACTGGAGGCCTGGTGCATGGAGCCGGCACAGGTGGCACCGGACTGGTGACACGCACTTCAGGAAGGGTACGGAGAGCTGGCACAGTTGGCACCGGACTGATGACCCGCTCTTCAGCCCGCCTGCGCTACAGCCTACTCCTTGCTAACCCCTCTCTCCGGTATCCTTCCTCACATTGTTCCATCGACTCCCAGGCAGACTCTGGCACTCTCCTCGGTTCGACCAGCCACCCCTCGTGACCCCCCCCCAAAAATCTTGGGGTTTCTGTGGCCGTGGTCCCCGGCGTCGTCACTGTCCTTCCATGCTCCTTGGCACTTCAAAATCAAATCAAATAAATCAAATCAAATTTTATTTAGTCACATACACATGGTTAGCAGATGTTAATGCGAGTGTAGCGAAATGCTTGTGCTTCTAGTTCCGACAATGCAGTAATAACCAACAAGTAATCTAACTAACAATTCCACAACTACTACCTTATACACACACAAGTGTAAAGGGATAAAGAATATGTACATAAAGATATATTGAATGAGTGGTGGTACAGAACGGCATAGGCAAGATGCAGTAGATGTATAGAGTACGGTATATACATATGAGATGAGTACTGTAGGGTATGTAAACATAAAGTGGCATAGTTAAAGTGGCTAGTGGTACATGTATTACATAAAGATGGCAAGATGCAGTAGATGATATAGAGTACAGTATATACATATGAGATGGGTAATGTAGGGTATGTAAACATTATATTAAGTGGCATTGTTTAAAGTGGCTAGTGGTACATTTTTACATAATTCCATCAATTCCCATTTTTAAAGTGGCTGGAGTTGAGTCAGTATGTTGGCAGCGGCCGCTAAATGTTAGTGGTGGCTGTTTAACAGTCTGATGGCCTTGAGATAGAAAGCTGTTTTTCAGTCTCTCGGTCCCTGCTTTGATGCACCTGTACTGACCTCGCCTTCTGGATGATAGCGGGGTGAACAGGCAGTGGCTGGGGTGGTTGTTGTCCTTGATGATCTTATGGCCTTCCTGTGACATCGGGTGGTGTAGGTGTCCTGGAGGGCAGGTAGTTTGCCCCCGGTGATGCGTTCTGCAGACCTCACTACCCTCTGGAGAGCCTTACGGTTGTGGGCGGGAGCAGTTGCCGTACCAGGCGGTGATACAGCCCGACAGGATGCTCTCGATTGTGCATCTGTAGAAGTTTGTGAGTGCTTTTGGTGACAAGCCGAATTTCTTCAGCCTCCTGAGGTTGAAGAGGCGCTGCTGCGCCTTCTTCACGACGCTGTCTGTGTGGGTGGACCAATTCAGTTTGTCCGTGATGTGTACACCGAGGAACTTAAAACTTTCCACCTTCTCCACTACTGACCTGTCGATGTGGATAGGGGGGTGCTCCCTCTGCTGTTTCCTGAAGTCCACAATCATCTCCTTTGTTTTTGTTGACGTTGAGTGTGAGGTTATTTTCCTGACACCACACTCCGAGGGCCCTCACCTCCTCCCTGTAGGCCGTCTCGTCGTTGTTGGTAATCAAAGCCTACCACTGTAGTGGTCATCCGCAAACTTGTTGGAGGCGTGCATGGCCACGCAGTCGTGGGTGAACAGGGAGTACAGGAGAGGGCTCAGACGCACCCTTGTGGGGCCCCAGTGTTGAGGATCAGCGGGGTGGAGATGTTGTTACCTACCCTCACCACCTGGGGGCGGCCCGTCAGGAAGTCCAGGACCCAGTTGCACAGGGCGGGGTCGAGACCCAGGGTCTCGAGCTTGATGACGAGTTTGGAGGGTACTATGGTGTTAAATGCTGAGCTGTAATCGATGAACAGCATTCTCACATGGGTTTTCCTCTGTCCAGATGGGTTAGGGCATGGCAGTTGTGGTTGCGATTGCGTCGCTGTGGACCTATTGGGTCGGTAAGCAAATTGGAGTGGGTCTAGGGTGGTCCGGTAGGGTGGAGGTGAATGGTCCTTGACTAGTCTCTCAAAGCACTTCATGATGACGGAAGTGAGTGCTAACGGGGCGGTAGTCGTTTAGCTCAGTACCTTAGCTTTCTTGGGAACAGGAACAATGGTGGCCCTCTTGAAGCATGGTGGGAACAGCAGACTGGGATAAGGATTGATGAATATGTCCGTAAACACACCAGCCAGCTGGTCTGCGCATGCTCTGAGGACGCGGCTGGGAATGCCGTCTGGGCCTGCAGCCTTGCGAGGGTTAACACGTTTAAATGTTTTACTCACCTCGGCTGCAGTGAAGGAGAGCCCGCAGGTTTTGGTAGGGGGCCGTGTCAGTGGCACTGTATTGTCCTCAAAGCGGGCAAAAAAGTTGTTTAGCCTGTCTGGGAGCAAGACATCCTGGTCCGCGACGGGGCTGGTTTTCTTTTTGTAATCCGTGATTGACTGTAGACCCTGCCACATACCTCTTGTCTTTGAGCTGTTGAATTCGACTCGATTTTGTCTCTTGTACTGGGACTTAGCCTGTTTGATTGCCTTGCGGAGAGAATAGCTACACTGTTTGTATTCGGTCATGCTTCCGGTCACCTTGCCCTGGTTAAAAGCAGTGGTTCGCGCTTTCAGTTTCACGCGAATGCTGCCGTCAATCCACGGTTTCTGGTTGGGAATGTTTTAATCGTTGCTGTTGGGTACGACATCGTCAATGCACTTCCTAATGAACTCGCTCACCGAATCAGCATATTCGTCAATATTGTTGTTGGACGCAATGCGGAACATATTCCAATCCGCGTGATCGAAGCAGTCTTGAAGCGTGGAATCAGATTGGTCGGACCAGCGTTGAACAGACCTGAGCGCGGGAGCTTGTGTTTTTTAGTTTCTGTTTGTAGGCTGGAATCAACAATGGAGTCGTGGTCAGCTTTCCGAAAGGGGGGCGGGGGAGGGCCTTATATGCGTCGCGGAAATTAGTATAACAATGATCTAGGGTTTTCCAGCCCTGGTAGCACAATCGATATGCTGATAGAATTTAGGGAGTTTTGTTTTTAGATTAGCCTTGTTAAATCCCCAGCTACGATGAATGCAGCCTCAGGGTGTGTGGTTTCCAGTTTACAAAGAGTCAGATAAAGTTCGTTCAGGGCCATCGATGTGTCTGCTTGGGGGGGAATATATACGGCTGTGATTATGATGGAAGAGAATTCCCTGGTAGATAATGGTCGACATTTGATTGTGAGGAGTTCTAGATCAGGTGAACAGAATGACTTGAGTTCCTGTGTGTTGTTATGATGATCACACCACGTCTCGTTAATCATAAGGCATACCCCCCGCCCCTCTTCTTACCAGAAAGATGTTTGTTTCTGTCGGCGCGATGCATGAAGAAACCAGCTGGCTGCACCGACTCCGTTAGCGTCTCTTGAGTTAGCCATGTTTCCGTGAAGCAGAGCCACGTTGCAATCCCTGATGTCTCTCTGGAATGCTACCGTGCTCGGATTTCATCAACCTTATTGTCAAGAGACTGGACATTGGCGAGTAGTATGCTAGGAGTGGAGCGCGATGTGCCCGTCTCCGAAGCCTGACCAGGAGACCGCCTCGTTTGCCCCTTTTACGGCGTGCACAGGGTCGCCGGCTGGGATCAGATCCATTGTATTGGGTGGAAGGCAAAACACTGGATCCGTTTCGGGAAAGTCATATTCCTGGTAGGAACGATGATGAGTTGACGTTAATCGTATATTCAGTAGTTCCTCCCGACTGTATGTAATGAAACCTAAGATTACCTGGGGTACCGATGTAAGAAATAACACTAAAAAACAACAAATACTGGCATATTTCCAAGGAACGCGAAGCGAGGCGGCCATCTCGTTTCGGCGCCGGATGTAGACTCCGCCAAGGAAGGGCCTCGTGTCTCCCATGATTTCCTCCCATGTCCAAAACACCTTATCCTCCATGGCACGCTGCTTGTCCTTGCGTGGTGGGATATTCTGTCACGATCGTCGTAATGAGCGGACCAAGGCGCAGCGTGTGTGAGTTCCACATCTTATTATGGTGAAAATTTAAACAAAAACAATAAACCAATAACGAAACGTGAAAGTAGTGGTGCACATGCACAAACACAAAACACAAACAATATCCCACAAACACAGGTCGGGAAATGGCTACCTAAATATGATCCCAATCAGAGGCAACGATAAACAGCTGCATCTAATTGGGAAACCATATTAGCACCAACATAGAAATAGACACTAGAACACCCCTAGTCACGCCCTGATCTACTACACCATAGAGAACCAAGGGCTCTCTATGGTCAGGGCGTGACAGTATCCTGTGCATGTGACAAATAAAACTTAGATTTGATTTAATATAGCGTGTGTTTACACATGGATTCACATGTGAACCTTAAAGAGATGGGTGGGCTAAGCTTAACTGGGGGTGACGATTCTGAATGAAGGGTAGTGAGTATAAGCAAAATTAATGAGAGACACCTCTCTGATCCAGAGGTATGCTAATAGAGAAAACAGTGAGTAAGGATCGCGTCACAGAGACGATTCTATTCCAAAACGCAAAGTGTGAGTGGGTTACCCATAGTCTATAACATCCTAACCTGCCACAGCCTAGCGCGACTACCTCTTCTTATGAAGAACTTTCTCTTAACTGCATGCTCGGACACCAGTTCTGAATTGACATAGTGCGCCATAACTATTGCCACCCAATATATACTAACATTAACCATGATTAATAATCATTGCTACCACGCAGTCACGAAGTGAAATGAGACAAGGGTATGTACCAGCACTCCAGACCCGCTGCTCACTGTTGTTAAGTGCAAACCTGGTCAACCGTGAGCGTCAAGGAATCCTTTTTGGGAACATTAGATATGTATCTACGCGAGCGAAAGAAGAACTCCAAGCTTTTGTGACGCGATGTAGCATTCCAATAGCGGACATACGAACAGGCTAGCCCCATAGAATTCTACGCCACATGTCACGAAGTCAGTAAAGAGCCAATGAAAGATGAAATCGCATATGTACCTCCTAGATAATCTCTTCGTGAGATGCTCTTCTGCAATGCGCGTTCTCTCACACCGATGACTCCCAGTTACCACAACGAAGATGTCAGCTTTCCTTGTTCTGATAATATTATCTCTCTAACAACTACAGACTCAAACGCCCATTTCGGTGATAGCGGGCCAGATTAATATGTCTCACGAGGATAACTGGTACGACAGCCCTTCTACTTGTCTTATCTGGTCTCTATGTAAAGGTGTAAAACAATGACAATTTTCTCAAAACGTTGCTTGCCAGAATTCAACATACATTCGTTTTTCATTATTATGGAATCGAGGTGCTGTGCCTACCGGTACCTTTATTCGGTCTATCCTAATATTAGAGAACCTACCCTCGTGACTCCGATCTCTTGCTGCGTGTTGGGACGAAACTATCGATTCATTACTAGTCTGAATCTACTTCATTAGGATAGGGAGAGACTCACACTCTCTCTATAGTTATCGTCTTAAACCCAGAATGAGCGAATTGAATTATGTTTCTACACTAGAGTTAAACCAGAAATCTCGGACTTTGAAGTGATCGGAGATCTCACTGACAAATGCGATACTTCAAGAAATCTGTTAATAAAAATGGGTAGGAGACCCTTGGTGTACTTAGGACAGGTTAGTGTGAGCATTCTGAATAGAGCGATCATGAATTCGATAATCCTGATTGAGGAGGAAGAATTCTGAACAATCATAGATAACTGCATCTCTGGGCGCTTCCTCCTCGTGGATGTCTAAGAGAACCACATGCGAAGAATTCTAGGAACTGGCTGGTTCTATACCAGTATCTGGCCCAATGGTCGGAACTTGATGGTGGGTTGCAACTCTCTGTAGTGCCCAGATCCCTTCTCGAGTCAATGAATCGACAAATATGAACAGAACATCGAGTCTTTAGCGAGTAGGCTACCCAAAAATGCTCGAGAGTGTATTATCGAAAATCCTGATAGCTAACAACTCACAATGAGTTTGCATTTACGGAAGAGGTATTATCTTAGGATGTATAGATTCACACAAGTCATTGATAAACTGAATTATTATCTTTAAACAAGTATCATCTACATTTATGTGTTGTAAAATATATCAGAATTGTTATTGTTGGAACGTATAAATGCGAATTTACGAGAATGCTTCACTCTTTCTACTGTATGCACTAATTATATATCAGAAACAATATTATCTGTAGCAATGGCCTGCGCCATATAGACGATGAAATAGTTTGCACTCCTACATTGTAAGATCAAGGTCTCAACTGGAGGGCACGTTATCAAAACACGAGTAACGCTATGTTACTTTGTGGTTAGACAAAAGGAACACTGTGCCAAGATTCTGAATTGGAAGCTTCAAAAGGTAAGAGCTATTTATGATATGGTTAACCGTATTTTCTGTGGAAAATTTAAAATGATTTGCCGCATAATTTCCGGCACTGTGGTCTGGCTGTAACGCACACTGTATGTCTAGTAACGTTAATTTTAAAAATCTACACAGCGGTTGCATTAAAACTAATGCATCTTTCATTTGCTGTCCAACCTGTATTTTTAGTCAAGTTTACGATTAGTTATCGATTAGATTAGGTGCCTCCAAGATGGCGCAGGCCAGAATGCCTGAAATGTTGCTACTGATCACATTGTATAACCACGATTTGTGCTGCTAAATATGCACATTTTCGAATAAAACCTATATGCATTGTGTAATATGATGTTACAGGACTGTCATCTGATGAAGTTTATCAAGGTTAGTCAAAAATTATATATCTTTTGCTGGATTGTTACGATCGCTAACCTTTGCTGCTGGTAATTGCTTGTGTTTCTGGTTATTGTGGGTAAGCTAATATAATGCTATATTGTGTTTCGCTGTAAAACACTTAAAAAATCTGAAATATTGGCTGGATTCACAAGATGTTGGTCTTTCATTTGCTGTACGCTGTGTATTTTTCAGAAATGTTTTATGATGCGTTTTTCGGTATTTGACGTTGGTCTCTGTAATTATTCTGGCTGCATCGACGCTATTTCAGATTGCAGCTGCAATGTAGAACTGTGACTTATACTGAAATATGCACATTTTTCGAACAAAACATATGCATACAATAAATATGTTATCAGACTGTCATCTGATGAAGTTTTTTCTTGGTTAGTGACTATTTATATCTTTATTTGGTCGAATTTGTGAACGCTACCTATGCAGTAAGAAAATGGTGGAGAGAAAAAAGTTGAGTCTTTTGCTATCGTGGTTAGCTAATAGAAATACATATTGTGTCTTCCCTGTAAAACATTTTAAAAATCAGAAATGATGGCTGGATTCACAAGATCTGTATCTTTCATCTGGTGTCTTGGACTTGTGATTTCATGATATTTAGATGCTAGTATTTACTTGTGGCGCTATGCTAGTCAGCTTTTTTACTGATGGGGGTGCTCCCGGATCCGGGATGAGTACCAAGTAAAAGTTAAAAAATATTACAAAAAATATTTATAATCATGCAATCACAAGTGAAATATACCACAACACACCTTAGCTTGTTGTTAATCCACCTATCGTGTCAGATTCTGAAAATATACTTTATAGCCAAAGAAATCCAAGCTTTTGTGAGTGTATCAATCAATGCTACAACAGTTAGCCTTATATTAGCTTGGTTAGCTTGGTCAAGAAAGTCAGAAAAGCAATAAAATGAATCGCTTACCTTTGATAATCTTCGGATGTTTCCACTCGCGAGACTCCCAGTTACACAACAAATGTTKTTTTTGTTCGATAAATATTACTTTTATCACAAAAAAACGCGATTTGGGTTTCGCATTATGTTGAGAAAACCAAAGCCGTGTTCCGTTTGACAAATTCCAAAAAGTATCCGTAATGGTCGTAGAAACATGTCAAATGTTTTTTATAATCAATCCTCAGGTTGTTTTTAACAAACATAATCGATAATATTTCACCCGGACCATAACCTATTCATTAAGAGACAAAAGGAAAATGGGGTGCCCCTCTCTCGCGCGCAGGATATATTCAGAGGACACCTGACTACTTTTGAAAAAACTCACTCACTTTTCAAAATAAAAGCCTGTAACTATGTCTAAAGCCTGGTCACAGCCCGAGAAAGCCATTGGAAAAGGAATCTGGTTGATACCCCTTTAAATGGAGGTTAGACGGGCCAGGGAACACAGATTAAAAATATATATATATCACTTCCGGGCTACATTTTCTCAGGTTTTCGCTTGCAGAATAAGTATTGTTATACTCACAGACAATATTTTGACAGTTTTGGAAACTTTGGAGTGTTTTCCATCCTAATCTGTAAATGATATGCATATTCTACGATCTGGGCCAGAGAAAATGTCCGTTTACGTTGGGCACGTTATTTAAAAACAAAAACAAATCTGACCCCTAGCGCTAAGAAGTTAATCATATTTCAAAGCAGAATTACTTTACCATTGTTCCTAAACTGCAATGTTTGATATACCATGTTATAGCTCTGAGTCTCTACTTTTATCCAATGTAAAAAACACAATTTCAAATTTTGCTACATAAGACCGAATCGAGGCGGTGGGTCACAAATGTTATAAAGAAAAGAAACCTCTTCTCACTGTCAATTGCTTTTATTTTCAGCAAACTTAACATGTGTAAATATTTGTATGAACATAACAAGATTCAACAACTGAGACGTAAACTGAACAAGTTCTACAGACAGGTGACTAACAGAAATGGAAGAACGTGTCCCTGAACAAAGGGGGGGGGGGGTCAAAATCAAAAGTAACAGTCAGTATCTGGTGTGGCCACCAGCTGCATTAAGTATTGCAGTGAATCTCCTCCTCATGGACTGCACCAGATTTGCCAGTTCTTGCTGTGAGATGTTACCCCACTCTTCCACCAAGGCACCTGCAAGTTCCCAGACATTTCTGGGGGGAATGGCCCTAGACTTCACCCTCCGATTCAACAGGTTCCAGACGTGCTCAATGGGATTGAGATCTGAGTTCTTTGCTGGCCATGGCAGAACACTGACATTCCTGTCTTGCAGGAAATCATGCACAGAACGAGCAGTATGGCTGGTGCCATTGTCAGGCTGAAGGGTCATGTCAGGATAAGCCTGCAGGAAGGGTTCCAGATGAGGGAGGAGGATGTCTTCCCTGTAACGCACAGTGTTGAGATTGCCTGCAATGACAACAAGCTCAGTCCGATGATGCTTTGACATACCGCCCCAGACCATGACGGACCCTCCACCTCCAAAAGGATCCCGCTCCAGAGTACAGGCCTCCGTGTTATGCTCATTCCTTCGACGATAAACGCAAATCCAACCATCACCCCTGGTGAGACAAAACCGCGACTCATCAGTGAAGATAACTTTTTTGCCAGTCCTGCTGGTCCAGTGGGTTTGTGCCCATAGGCGACGTTGTTGCCGGTGATGTCTGGTGAGGACTTGCCTTACAACAGGCCTGTTGTTACACGTGGTCTGCCGCTGCGAGGACGATCAGCTGTCCGTCCTGTCTCCCTGTAGCGCTGTCTTAGGCGTCTCACAGTACGGACATTGCAATATATTACCCTGGCCACATCTGCAGTCCTCATGCCTCCTTGCAGCATGCCTAAGGCACGTTCACGCAGGTGAGCAGGGACCCTGGGCATCTTTATTTTGGTGTTTTTCAGAGTCAGTAGAAACGCCTCTTTAGTGTCCAAAGTTTTTATAACTGTGACCTTAATTGCCAACCGTCTGTAAGCTGTTAGTGTCTTAACGACCGTTCCAGAGGTGCATGTTCATGAATTGTTTATGGTTCATTGAACAAGCATGGGAAACAGTGTTTAAACCCTTTACAGTGAAGATCTGTTAAGTTATTTTGATATTTACGAAATATCTTTGAAAAATAGGGTCCTGAAAAAGGGACGTTTCTTTTTTTGCTGAGTTTATATATTTTCTAAGATGTTTCACAATGGTCATGGAGGCCATGCATTAGCTCTGGAGATGTGAAAAATATTCTCAACAAACATGAGTTAAGAAAGATAGAAGATTATCATTATGAAAAAGAAATGTGCTCTTACATTCCCTATTTACAAGCTGAATATAAAAATACTGTTATTAGATGTTGCTATTGCTGTGGATCTAAAGTAATGCAAACAGGCAGGGAATGTAATGATCTGTCATCATGGTATACAATGATGGAATGCCTCCTAGCAACACATGCGAGTCCAAACAAATAACCAAATGCTTTTACATCTTCCTCAACAGATGTCTACACATGCTACGAATAATGTAAAAACCTACATGGCCCAGCATCCCTGTGGAACGTTTTCGACACCTTGTAGAGTCCATACCCTGATGAATTGAGACTGTTCTGCGGGAAATGGGGGTGTTTTCCTAATGTTTGATATACCCAGTGTAAGTGAATGTGTCCCAATACTTTTGGTCCCCTTAAATGGAGGGACTTTGTACAAAAGGTACTGACATTTCTAAACGTTTCACCGGATATGGATGAAAATACTCTCAAATTAACAACAATTGGAGGAACACTATATTTTTCATATGTCCTCATTTCTGTCAAAACACAATATCTCTCATGGGAAATATGTGTCCAAGTAAGACAAAGAGCAAAAGCATTTGATAATCATGCATTTTGTGTACATGTAAATAACATACCTGTTCCACCAGCCAAATGGTCCCGATATTGTGATTAAACAGGTAACTCTCAACCCGAGCTGACTTACCCTCTGCTTTCTGCAACATTATCTTGTCCCCTGGTTGGAAGGAAGTCTGGTAATTAGTTGCAACCACGTGGTCATGATAACATATATCATGAAATGTAATCCTGTATGGTACATTAGGTGTTGGTCATGGAGTGGAAATGCCATGCGTGGAAGTAAATATTTCAACATTGGACAGGCCTTAGTGAGCGTGAAGTAACTTTAGCCGTTAGATATTAACTCTTATTATGTAAAAACTCCAGACAATTGTTGGAGGATGACACAATAAATTGTCCAATTTGTCTTACTTATTCCTCTCTACGTGTAGTTGACAAGCTGTCAATCACTGCATGTGGTGCAGTGTGATCAGATAACTGTAACTCTATGATGAGAAGAAAGCCTGTCATTTAAACCCCACTAGAGTTACTGAGGTAGGCTTCCTTTGTGTTTGGACACCTGAAGGGCTATATTAACAGGTTAGGGTGAGACGGACTGCCCGATGAATTAAATATGCTTGCTCATCCACCAGAGATGCAATCTCTCCCTCCCGTAGAGAGGGACTTATGGTGGCAAATTAGAGGTTAAAAATGCCAGCAACTAAATGTAAAATAGCGGTTGGTTAAATGATGCTACAAAATTAGCATTAACATTAAGTATCATAAAATGCACAGCATTCTGTAGCCTGTAGCCCTGCCATTGTTGAGTTTCTTATGAAAACCACAAACCAAGACCTGACAGCCTCCCCTGATAACTATAGGCTACTGTACCAAGTAGTAGTAGTAGCAGTAGTAGTAGCAATAGCAGTAGCAGTAGTAGTAATAGTAATAATAATAACAGTAGTAGTAGTAGTATTAATAGTAATAGTAGTTGTAGTAGTAGTTGTAGTAGTAATGGTTGTAGTAGTAGTGGTAGGAGCAGTAGGAGCAGTAATAGTAATAGTAGTAGTTGTAGTAATAGTAATAGTAATTATAATAATAGTAATAGTAGTGGTAGTAGCAATCGTATTAGTAGTACTAGTAGTAGTAACAATAGTAATAGTAGTAGTAGTAGTAATTCTAGTAATAGTAGTAGAGTAGCAGAAGTAGTAGCAGTAATAATAATGGTAGTAATAGTAGTAGCAATACTATTAATAGTAGTAGTAGCAGTAATAATCATAATAATAGTAATAATAGTGATAGTAGTGTTAGCAGTAATAATAATAATAATAGTAATAGTAGTAATAGTAGTAGAAGAGTAGTAGAAAAAGTAATGGTAGTAGTAGTAGTGGTAGTAGTAGTAGGAGCAGTAATAGTAATAGTAATAGTAGTAGTTATAGTAGTAGTAGAAGTAGCAGTAGTAGTAGTAGTAGTAGTAGTAATAGGAATAGTAGTAGTAGGAATAGTATTAGTAGTAGTAGTAGTAGCGCTAGTAGTAGTAGTACTAGTTATAGTATTAGTAATAATAGCAGTAATAGTAGTAATAATAGTCATATGAATAATAGTAGTAGTAATAGTACTACTAGTAGTAGTAGTGTTAGTAGTAGTAATAATAATAATAGTAATAGTAGTAATACTAGTAATTGTAGTAGTAGTAGTAGTACTAGTAGTGGTAGAAGTAGTAGTAGTAATAATAGTAATCATAATACTAGTAATAGTAGGAGTAGTGGTAGTAMTAGTAGTAGTAGTAGTAATACTAGTAGTAGTAATAATAGTAATATTAGTTGTAGTAGTTTTAGTAGTAGTAGTAATAGTAATAGTACTCGTATTATTATTGTTAGCAGGAGTAGTAGTAATAGTAGTAGTAGTAATAGTAGTAGTAGTAACAGTGGAGGCTGTGGGAAGAGCTATAGGAAGACGGGCTCATTGTAATGGCTGGAATGGAATCAATGGAACGGAGTCAAACTTCCATATGTTTGATGTTTGATACCTTTCCATTTATTCCATTCCATCCATTACAATGAGCCCGTCTTCCTATAGCTACTCCCACTAGCCTCCACTGAGTAGTAGTAGATGGTAGTACAAGTAGTAGCAGTATTCTAAACATAAAACTTCCCACTGACATTTATGCTGAAGAATCAGGGGGACTAATGATGAGTAGTAATACGAATCTTGTAAGAAGAACTAGGCTACTTGTGGTCAGGAAGATTGTTTCACTGAAGATTGATTGACTGATTCAGCTTTCTGAAGCTTAGATTAGTGATGTCACAATGCCGTGGACAACTATGAACGTTGGCTTCTTTCAGTGTTTGGAATTACCAGGTTCACTTTCATTATAAGAGTTCTTTCTAACGATGCAGAGGCACATTCATTTTAGGCACCTGCATAGTGACTCAGACATCTCAATGGCAGAGCAGAACAACCAGGCATGAAGTAGGTAGGAAGTTCCAAGGAAGGTCTGCAGCACTAATGACTTTCCCTATACTCTTCACTGTAGCCTACTGTAGTTGTTATTAATCTATTCATGCAACATTATATAATATTAATGTGTTATGAATTACATAATATAGATTATTAATGTGTTATTAAAGCTTAATTACCGTTTGTTCTAATTTCAAAATTTCAAATCAAATCAAATGTTATTTGTCACATGTGCCGAATACAACAGGGGTGTAGACCTTACAGTGAAATACTTAGTTACAAGCCCTTAACCAACAATGCAGTTAAKAAATTATAAAAAAATAGAAAAATAATTAGAAGTAACCAATAATTAAAGAGCAGCAGTAAAATAACAATAGCAAGGCTATATACAGTATAGGGGGTACCGGTACAGAGTCAATGTGCGTGGCACCAGTTAGATTAGGTAATGAGGTAATATGTACATGTAGGTGGAGTTATTAAAGTGACTGTGCATAGATAATAACAGAGAGTAGCAGCAGCGTAAAGGGGGGGGCCAATGCAAATAATCTGGGTAGCCATTTTATTAGATGTTCATGAGTCTTACGGCTTGGGGGTAGAAGCTGTTTAGAAGCCTCTTGGACCTAGACTTGGCACTCCGGTACCTCTTGCCGTGTGGTAGCAGAGAGAACAGTCTTTGACTAGGATGGCTGGAGTCTTTGACAATTTTTAGGGCCTTCCTCTGACACCACCTGGTATAGAGGTCCTGGATGGCAGGAAGCTTGGCCCCGGTGATGGGACTGGGCAGTTCGCACTACACCCTGTAGTGCCTTGCGGTCGAAGGCCGAGCAGTTGCCATACCAGGCAGTGATGTAACCCATCAGGATGCTCTCGATGGTGCAGCTGTAGAACTTTTTGAGGATCTGAGGACCCATGCCATATCTTTTCAGTCTCCTGAGGGGGAATAGGTTTTGTCGTGCCCTCTTCACGACTGTCTTGGTGTGCTTGGACCATGTTAGTTTGTTGGTGATGTGGACGTCAAGGAACTTGAAGCTTGGTCCTCCTTTTCCTGTAGTCCACATTTCTCTCCTTTGTCTTGATCACATTGAGGTAGAGGTTGCTGTCCTTGCACCACACGGTCAGGCCTCTGACCTCCTCCCTAAAGGCTGTCTCGGCATTGTCAGTGATCAGGCCTACCACTGTTGTGTCATCTGCAAACTTAATGAAGGTGTTGGAGACGTGCCTGGCCGTGCAGTCATGAGTGAACAGGGAGTACAGGAGGGGACTAAGCACGCACCCTTGAGGGGCCCACGTGTTGAGGATCAGCGTTTCGGATGTGTTGTTACCTACCCTTACAACCTGGGGGCGGCTCATCAGGAAGTCCAGGATCCAGTTGCAGAGGGAGGTGTTTAGGGGCATGAGGTCTTTAGCTTAMTGKTGAGCTTTGAGCGCACTATGGTGTTTACATCAGATGATGACCAAGAATTGACACTGTATCTGAGGGTTGCGAGGTGTTCATGGATACCTCACTCCATTTACTCCTTAGGTGTGAGAACAGCTGTAGTCCCCTGGATGTTGAGTGGTCCAGATGTTTTCGCTGCACATCCAGATGATGGCCCACTGACTCCTGTGACTGTCAGACCCACTCTCTCTCTGCTACCCCTCAGGCCTGTTCCACATGCAGAGCAACAAACAAAAACAAGTGTGAAAAGGAGAGAACAGAGAACGGAACACTTTCATTTTCTAGCTCCTTTTCACATAACTTCTCAGAGATGGTCTTGTCAATCTGTTTGAGATGAGCCAATTGTAACTGTTTCCAGGGTGGTCTTGAAATATGAAGTCCTTACCCTAGGCCTAAGCATTTTGACTTATACTTATTCATCTTGAGGGAATCCGTGCTGTAGTGCTGTAGAGAGATAACTTGTTTTCCAATTGTGTGTTAAGTAATATCTCTATTAATTCTCTCACAGGTACCAAATGTATCACATTTTCTATCATCTAATGACCCAGCCAGTTGGAGTAGCTCTAACAAAGTCTGTTCTGATGTATCTGAGGATCTGCTTCCAATTCATCCATAAGCGTTGGGAAATTGTTGCATTACTGCATTTGTTCAGCCAATTTGTCACACTTTATACATTTCACTCTATTACAATATTTATTTTTCCATTGTCTACACTATTAGAAAAAACGGTGCTATCTAGAACCAAATGGTTTCTTTGGCTGTCCCCATAGAAACACTTTTGTTTCCAGGTAGAACCCTTTTAGTTCTAGGTAGAACCTTTTGGGGTTCCATGCCGAACCCTTTCCACAGAGGATTCTACATGGAACCCAAAATAGTTCTACCTGAAACCAAAAAGGGTTCTACCTGGAACCAAAAAAGGGTTCTCCCATGGGGACAGACGCAGAACCCTTTTCAAACTCTTTTTTCTAAGCSTTTATTAATGTGGCTTTGCGCTGCACAATTGGAAAAGATGTGTACTCTGCGGCAGGACGGGGGGGATTGCTTTGGAATGCCTGGACATCCCTCCGACCAACAGTCTGGTGTACCTACCGTACCCTCAGCGGTGCTCACCTCAGCACTTATCAGGAACAAATGGAACATTAAGCTAATGGAAGCAAGCAGACAAAGCACATGTTCAGCTCCCACCCTCCCAACGRAACACACAGAGAGCTAATTACTGAAGAACACCCTCCACCATGCAATGTCAACTCTTCACTTACAGGTAATAAAGAGGAGAGATGTCTTAACAGGCTGTGAGTTCTCATTAAGGCATGTGTGCAGTACATTAAAAACATCTTCCTCATAATAATGGTTTGTGAGATTTTCTTCATATTCTGTAGAGATATGAAATCAAGGTGCACAGAACAGGTTCAGTAAGTCCATTTCAACAGTAACTGACTGATGCTCGCTCATTAGCCTTAAAAACCGAGGGATCCATAATCACTTAGGCTTTCCAGTCATATAATCACATTCTAATCACATAGGCTTTRRAGTRGTYRAATCACATTCTAATCACWTKGGCTTTCRYGTTGTATAATCACATTCTAATCACTTCGGCTTTCTGGTCGTATAATCACATTCTAATCACATAGGCTTTTTAGTCGTGAAATCACATTCTAATCACTTAGGCTTTCTGGTCGTATAATCACATAGGCTTTCCAGTCATATATTCACATTCTTTTCATATAGGCTTTCCAGTTGTATAATCACATTCTAATCACTTAGGCTTTCCGGTCGTTTAATGACATTCTAACCGCTTAGGGTTTACATTCGTAAAATCACATTCTAATCACATAGGCTATCCAGTAATATCATCACATTCATTATATTCTGCTGATGATATTTGGTTGGCTTTTCCTCATTCAAGGCCTGTCAGCTCCCTCTGTTACCCATGGGGTTACCCAGGGGGTGAGGGGGCAGCGCATGGTCCCCGCTGAGCCGGAGACAGCATTAGCCATAGGGAGCTGACAAGCTGACCCTGCTGGCAGATATGATAGATGAACAGGGACTAGAGAGAACCCTCTGGCTGACACTACAGACTCAGTAGCTGAACCCATCATCTCTGAGGTTGAAGTGCGGGCCTGGGAATAGCAAGGCCTATCTAGCTGGTTGCTATCACCAGTCTCTTCACTTTCTGTCAACATGCCAGTACTGCTGTCTCCCCAGCTAATTCTGTTTGCTACAAGGACTTTGCTGGAGTTGAAAGTGACTGACCTCATAGGGCCTCAATGGAGCAACTTGCTATATTAGAAACCACACAGTTTCCTGTAGACCACAGTGGTCTTATCACCTCTGTGATACCATAGAGAAGGGACCAACAGATCTTCTCAACATCTCTTGACTTTGTGAGTTTTAGCTGTAATAATAAACTGTGTAAGAAGCCTTTGGAAGGGTGAGCTAAACCTTRGTTTTCAGAGCTTGAAAGTCATAAACTTGAGTTCAAAAACATCTGGTGGCAGATCTGGAAAGACATGATGCTTCCTCTTGTTAGACATACACTGAGCATACCAAACGTTAYGAATACATTCGTAATATTGAATCCCTCCCCCCTCTCTTTTGTATTGCCTCTGAATGGCACGCATACACAATCCATGTCTCAAAGTCCCACATGTTACTTCTTGGAAGGAGTCCAGAAGATGTGAAGACATATACAATGTAGACACAAGTACAGCAGGATGGGAGAGCAATTCACAACAAGGGCTTTAGTGAAATCAATTGTACAAACAACCTGACATCTGTATAACACTGGCAAAAAAAATATGATTGAATGAAATGATCATAATTTGAGAGCAACATTACATTCATCAATAGGAAGTTAATGCAGAGGATTAGCTGTTGCCGCTAAATGTCAAGAGTCAATAGATACTCATTCCAAAACACCAGTGACAGAAAAATCTATTTGTATTTATTTTAGCTATAACATACACTAAACTGAGCACATTAAAACACGTAAGAAAACTCATATTACTCTTGCAAGTCTTGAGGGAGTGTTGCTGTTTGCATGGATGGGCAATTCCTTAATGGACTGTAGAAAGAGAAGATTAGTTCATTGACTTGCAGTATTGGCTCGCTTAAATTGAAATATCCTCTGCTTGTCTAGATAGGAGAAATGCTTTGCTGGAGAGGGAGATCTTTTAATGGATGTTCATAATGAATAGACCATTCCTGCATATCTGGAGAAACTAACTAACTGAGAACAGTTAGTTAGTGATTCAGTTTAGTCATTCAAGATTCAGAAAGTTTTGTAAGTATTTCACATATGGCATGAGAAATATAGAAAAGTTCTTGATTTCATTTGTGGTGACTACTGCACATGATCTTCTCAACAATGCAGATGACTCCAGATATTGACATTTTCTTGGTTGAGTTAAAGGGAATGCAAAAGAAAATGATTGTAATACAATAAAGGAAWATTATCCAATTACAAGACAGGCATGAGTGTGAATGAATTAGGTATTTCATTTCACTCAATCCATACAGTATCTCTTTGGAACTTAATTGCGAAAAGCTGCTGGCCTCTTTTCAGCCAATACCAGTAAGATGATGAACTGTGTGGTGACGCTGACAATCTTTTTTCATAAAAGGTTAGAAATAGTCTTGTGCGAGATACCCTCTATTTGCTTAGTGTGGTTCCAGGCAACATGTCATGCACCATTAACTGTTTATGATGCGGGCTGTTCATTATGGAGAATCCATTTGCATTTAGTCATTCTCTTTCACTTAAGTACTTTACACCGCTGTGTGTTTCCAAATCTCTCATGTGGAGTTGGGTTCTCAAGTCTAGGTATTCATATCAATTTCAACTGTGCCCTCATCAAAGGCATGACTTTTTACACCCTCCTCCACAAAATTGTTWGGTAAAGTTTGGTTCTAACAACCAGGGGATCAGATTAAGGTCTTTCTGTTAAATTGACCTCYTCTCTCCTACTTAGGCTGTCTGCAAAAAGGGTGATTTCAATAAGCCCAGCCAAAAACCCCTTGGTAAGCAGGAAACTGTGTGCCAAAACTGTCTACCCTGCTTCAATGACAATTGTGCCTGAATGTCAGTGAACCAAAGAGACCGATCTTGTTTACRCGAAAGCTTCATGACATTGCAGAAATCTTGAGCTTCTCTCTATCTTTGCAACAGTGCACTGACATAGATGGAGGCATTCCCGGTCAAGTTTATGGGCCTGCCATGCATATCCAATGGGGACTCCAAGGAAGCATTGTGATGTATAGGCTAATCACCATTATATCAGGCTTAAACACCCACACAGCCATACACACCGACACGGCCATAGACAACCACACGGCTATACACACCCACACATTGTGTCAACAAAAGAGTGTGTGAAATTTTTATGGCAGTATTGTTGAATACAGRCATAATGAATCCAGCTGCACTGTTCCAGCAATTAGGGAAAACAATTGAATAGCTGGTGGTGCCTTCAGAACATTGTGGTTTGGAGACATTGTTTTCCCTCCTTTTCTCCTTAATATTTCTTGGTAGCTTCAGGATCAACAGAAGAACTATTGTGAGGGACAGTTTTGGTCATTGTGGTTCTACAGCTTCAAGCAGCTTTAATCAATTTGACTATACTGCTTTCTTCACTCAAAGCTTTGAGGCGGAAAAAAATAAATGTCTGTTTTCAAGAATGGGKGTCGCTAAGGAAAAGGAGGATTTGTCACTGGCAGGAATGTACGTGCGGTATATATGTCAGACGTTGGTGTAATAAAACATCTTCTTCATAGTAATGGTGTGCTGCACAACACATCAGTGTGTACTAAGTGGAACACTTCAGGTCGCAATGCTGCTCAAGATATATCATTATTTTCCCCATTTCTCCTTAAGTGTCTGAAACTATGATTTCACAAACAACTGAAAGACAAAAAATCACTACTGTAACAAACTAGCGTCTATGAATGGGAAATATAACAATAACATTAGTTGTAGACCTCTCCGTCTGTGTGTTTTATTGGTATATTTTTCCGATGTACTGCATGTGTCTACAGTACTATGACATCTACTGATACGTGTGGTCTTTATACTGCACAGGTAAGGGCTTTTATCCTGAATGTTGCTGGTTCCAGCTTTTGGCTGTTAAACTTCATTTGCTACAGCTGCACATTAGACAGAGGTCGATGTCTATGCTCATGCGTCATCACGTTTTATTAAAACAAAACCCAGTTATTTGCATGGCCTGCATCGCAATCCACTGACTCCGCTGATGAAAGCCATTCACCTACTCGGAAGACAGGCGCTCCCCAGAGTCTGTGTTTGTCAGACATGAGAGGATGACGAAAGTTCATTTCCACGGAATCATCTGTAAAGTCCTAACAGTTTGAGCTAGAAATTATTTGGACTCCACTATCAAATGCCAATATGAGCACACTATCAGACACCATCAGGCACTTTAAAACAGACTGTTTATATTTATTTAATTTAAAAAAAATCTGTTTTGCCATATATGAATGTGTTATTTAATGCATGTCTACGGGCAGTAAGGCCAAATTCAATGTCTTATCAAAAGATGTCTTAATATTTTTTATTTACCTACAGAGATCCTAAAACTCCAAATAAAATAGATAATTGATCCATTGTATGACCATCTTAATGTTTATTGTACCTACTGGGGTCCTATATTTCAAAATCAAATAGCTGAATGATCTATGGTATGACCATATTAAAACAATTCCAAATGTTAGCTCAGTAGAACTCCCCCAAAGGCTTAGACTCAAGAGCTCTCATTTAGAGATGCAATTACTGAGAAAGTAATTCACTGTCTGTTCACCAACGCATAATGTGTGGATATTATACCCATACTGCCCATCTACAGTAACCTATATTATTAATGCATATTAGACTCTATGTTCCACAGGGTAGGGATCATCTAAATGTCAAATCCATTCTGGAGGGAGGTCCATTTATTTATCATTCAAATGTCAAGCAAATATTCCATTTACTCAATGCTAATTATTTAGGTATGTTTCTTGAGACCTGCTGTACGAGTGATTATAAATTATAACCATGCTTTTGTCTATCTGCATCTGTGCATCAGCCACTGTTATTTTTACTCCCATTGTCTGAGAAACCCCTCTAGGTGGAGAGGCCTGTGTACTCAGACATACAGTAAGTAGACAAAACCTGTTGGCCTGTAAAATTTTACAGCATCTGCAATGTCTGCTTGAATCCAAATGTACACATTTCCGTGAATAACAGGATAAACTATAGCTATGTTTATTTCTCCTTTGCCTAATCAAACCAGAGCAGAACATGTTGGATCATGGCATTGTTATGCTAAAAAGTAATTTCCAACAGAGTAAATGACTTTCCTTGCTCCTTAGTTTTTTCAATTAGTCACCCTACTCAGATCTCTGATGCGTATCGTAAAATAAGCTTTAATGTATTTTATTGAGCCAACACAATGGGAAAACTGAAACTAATTAGGCAATATTTACCTGGGGTCTGGGGCTGCATTTAAAAGGCAGGGTCATAGTGTTCTATTAGCTCACTAGACTAAAGTGAACGTCTAGAAAGGGCTCACCTTACCTGTCCTAGCAAGGGTTCACCTTACCTGTCCTAGCAAGGGTTCACCTTACCTGTCCTAGCAAGGGTTCACCTTACCTGTCCTAGCAAGGGTTCACAATTTCCTTGTCCTAGGCAAGGGTTTCACTTTACCTGTCCTGGCAAGGGTTCACCTGCCCTGTCCTAGCAAGGGTTCACCCTACCTGTCCTAGCAAGGGTTCACCTTGCTGTCACAGCAAGGGTTCACTTTACCTGTCCTAGCAAGGGTTCACATTACCTGTCCTAGCAAGGTTACGCTTACTTCCTAAGCCAGGGTCACTTTACCTGTCCTAGCAAGGGTTCACCTTACCTGTCCTAGCAAGGGTTCACCCTCCCTGTCCTAGCAAGGGTTCACCTTAACCCGTCATAGCAAGGGTTCACCTTACCTGTCCTTAGCAGAGGGTTCACGCTTCCCTGTCCTAGCAAGGGTTCACCTTACCTGTCCTAGCAAGGGTTCACCTCCCCTGTCCTAGCAAGGGTTCACTTTACCTGTCCTAGCAAGGGTTCACATTACCTGTCCTAGCAAGGGTTCACCTAACACCCCTGTCCTAGAAAGGGTTCACCTTACCTGTCTTAGCAAGGGTTCACTTTACCTGTCCTAGCAAGGGTTCACCTTACCTGTCCTAGCAAGGGTTCACCTTACCTGTCCTAATAAGGGTTCACCTTACCTCCCCTGTCCTAGCAAGGGTTCACCTTACCTGTCCACATTACCTGTCCTTGTCTTTCGATGTTGTCTTTGCTGTGCATAAGCCAACCTTCTTTTGCAGAATTTAAGGTTAGCTAGCCAACGTGCTGTCTTAGCTTACCTTGCAGACAATACTGGTGCCCACCCCCTCCCCTTTAAATCACCCACGCACAGATATGCCAGCACACACTAGTCACATACACATAGTCTCCGCTCCTGACACATAGTGGCTGAAATGTTGATTGAGTGCTGAAGGCCTTCACACAGTGAGAGGCTGACGTTATGAAGCAATTTATCTGGGAACTGCATACGTGGCAGAATTAAATAGCCATAGAACAGAAACATATTGAGGCATGCATTACTCTTGAATGGCAGACACGCTAAGGCCACCTTCCCTGCCTGTGAGATGTCGTACACCAGGAGGGAGAATGCATCCTTGTTACTATGTATAGATGAGAGGAAGCCAGGTTTCAAATGTTTCATTGTTCTAATTTGATTTGTGAATTCAATTTTACGGACCAGCCACATACGGTACTGTCATATGGTGGGCCAAGTAAGAAAACACTCAAGGTAAAGGGATTAGTATGTCCAAAGCTGCTTCTACATTAGAAAAAGCCCATAAACTAATTACACCTCTCACAGTGGGCAGTAGGTACCAAGTGTCAAGTCTAATTAAAAAGGTATAAGGTACTACCACCACCCCCACCAGCATCATTATGAGCAAACACACATACCCCTTATTCACACAAATAGTCTATGCATTCTTAGCAATGGCAGACATAATGTAGAATTATAACCCTGCTTTTATTGTTTCCTCTTTGTTCAGCTGTTGCTCTGCTGTAACTCCTGAGAGCGTCTCCCAGGCCGTTGTAAAAATACATTCTTATTCTAAATCAAATCACCTGGTGGGAATGATAAACAGCGCACTGAGCCTGAACTTCAACTTGATGAATACCCAAGTGATTGTTCCCCGGCTAAGCTGTAACTCTAGCTAGAAAATGAAAATGGACCAGGTGTGAAAACAATTAGTTCCAGAGTAGCTCCTTAAATGAAGAGCATACATTATTGAATGTGCCCCTCATTTATAGAGCCTTGGCAGTAAGTATCAAACTGACCGATCTCTACCACTATAAGTCATTACTTTGTTATGCTTCCCAGAGTAGTGGGTAAATAAAAAAGCATTATGTTCAACTGAGCGGGGTTTGTGATTAATAGAGTTGAGTTAAGTGTTTAGTTGTAATGTTTCTCATGATTTAGGAGTGTTGCCTTGCTTCCTTGCCCTCCACACTATGGCTACATATCTATTGACTGAGTGGGATGAGAACTACGGTGGGCGATCCGTAAGCACAGTGCTTTTTTAATTGCCACAATTTTGTTTTCGAGAAATGGAACAACTCCAGTTTTGAAAAGCATGCAGATGGTAGGTAACCTGTGGAATAGGGACACAAACAGAATGTCACAACAATAACATGGATTACTCAGAAAAACACGTGGGCTGCATTGCAACGAATTAAGAAGCTGAACTTTGTATGTACCACTGTGTTAAAGCCGGTTTCCTTTAAAACGCTAGAGGAAAGAGGGATTAAGGCAGCGGGGGCTAATAGCCTGGGAGATTACACAGAGATCCGAGTTCAAATAACTGTTGTTGCAAAGAAAAGAACACCGGAAAAAATTAGCAAACCAATTGATCAAGCCGGTTTAAAACTAGACAGCGGAAATGGTCATCCTCTGAGTTCACTACTACCGCACCAGTGAAGTAACATGTCATATCATGAACAATAAAATGGATAAATGGAAGAATATGACATATTACAATTGAAATAACATTATTCTACTGGAAATGTAGCTTATGTCAAAACACATGTAATTTCAGACAATTACTTGCCCAAATGATGCCTACACAGGGGCGGACTGGGACAAGAATTCGGCCCTGGCATTTTATTCGCARCTACCTACATTACTGCGAGTACCGGCAACTCACCCAACCGGCGATTCACCAGCAAAACAAGCACATCCCATCCCCACACATACAACCCTTAACCTACACACCCTACTTGGACACAGGCAGTAGTGCTGATGTAACCAACTTCACATAGCCCCCCAGAAGAAAGACACATGGACACCCACACTTGGTTTTTATCAGTAGGAAAAGATATTAAACAGTGACGACAGGCATTGACAGGACGGTCATAGCCACACGTTCACTGGTTAGGTAGGACACAAGATATCTTTTAGATGGAACAACAGTAATGATACATGCCCTCAATGTGAAGTGATATTAATCCATAAAAACAGAGCACAAGTACAATTCTTTTCATATAAACCTTTAACTGTAGTAAGAAAAAAAGCATTAACTTAATATTTCGATAAATTACCTGCTAGCAAATCACCTGCTAGCAATAGCTACCGTGACATTACAGTGCACTGACTGACGGTGCTAGTCAGCTCGTTCTTAACATGGCTAGCTAAGCCAACAAAAACTTGGTTAGCTTGCCGAAATGGGCCTTAAATACATTAACGGTAAGATAAATATATACATAGTCACATTCACTATTGAATATGAACTCATTTTCCAAAGATGCTATTGTGTTACAGTTTTAAACATGTTTTTATGTACAGAGGAAGGAGACACAAACKTTCTCTAAGAATATCTCTCAGACTGAAGAGCAGGCAAGCCAACTTTCCAAATAGGGGAGAAGCACTCAAAACCCACTAGTTATTCTTTCAAGGTAAATAATACAAAGATGATAAGTCCGAAGAACTCTCGTATTGCCAACCTTCCTACAATGGCAGCCAACATTTGTATGAATTCGACAACACATAATGAAACAAAACTTTATTTATATCACACCTTTTCCTGAAGTGAATGGTTTCACCCACTACTCTACCCACGAACTGCGGTGTTCTTTGATATCTACATTGCGCGTGAGGTTGATGGAAACTCTACAACTCTTCAATTTGTCACACTGACACATAACATTGGCAGCATTTCTCAAACATTTCTGTATCAGTGACTGGTGAGACATGGCTCTGACAGTCTGTCTGTCTGTCTGTCTGTCTGTCTGTCTGTCTGTCTGTCTGTCTGTCTGTCTGTCTGTCTGTCTGTCTGTCTGTCTGTCTGTCTGTCTGTCTGTCTGTCTGTCTGTCTGTTGTCTGCCTGCCTGCCTGCCTGCCTGCCTGCCTGTCTGTCACTCCAGAGAATGCGTTTGCACTCCAAAGTCCAATGGCGGAGTGCTTTACACCACTCCAGCCAACGCTTGGCATTGCGCATTGGTGATCTTAGGCTTGATCAATTTATTGATTGGACATGATTTGGAACGGCACACACCTGTCCATATAAGGCCCCACAGTTGACAGTGCATGTCAGAGCAAAAACCAAGCCATGAGGACGAAGGAATTGCCCATAGAGCTCCGAGACAGGATTGTGTCGAGTCACAGATCTGGGGAAGGGTACCAACATTTCTGCAGCACACACACACACACACACACACACACACACACACACACACACCACCACACACACACACACACACACACACAGACACACACACACACACACACACACACACACACACACACACACACAGACACAGACACAATAAACAATACACACACTGTGTACCAGGTCCTCCCTAAACTATGGGGAATTATATCATATCTGTTCCTCAGTCAGCAGAGACTTGACTGAGTTCAGAGGAGCTGTGAGGAGGTGATCTATATCTACTGGAATGTGAACGATAAAAATACCCTCAGCACAATCTTCACATGTACTGTAGCCAATATAATTATCCATTTGGAACAAATACATGCTTTTTTGTTAGACATTTTCGAGCGGTAGACTATACCCAGCTTTAGATAGTTTTACACACTAGGGTGATCGCGACAGCCATTAATATCGCACTGTAGCTGCTCCCATTGGAGAGGGGAAAAAAGAGCCTTTGGCTGACGGAGGGAGGACTGAGATGGCGGTTGCCGGCGAGAGTGAAACCTTTCATTAGTGATGCACGGCATCCTTGGTTGCAGGTGACACCTTGACCTCTGCGCTGAATTACTGTCTCACAAACCTCCTGTTTCAGCCCAACCTCTTGGTTCAGTCCAACATCCTAGTGCAGTCCAACCTCCTGGTTCAGTCTAACCTCCTGGTGATTACATACTGGTTAATTATTTTTATATGTGTATACTSTATTCTACTGCATTCTAGTCAATGCCACTCCGACATTGCTCGTCCTAATATCTACATATTTCTTAATTCCATTATTTTCCTTTGAGATTTGTGTGTATTGTTGTGAATTGCTTGATACTACTACAATGTTGGACCTAGGAACACAAGCAATTCGCTATACCTGCAATAACATCTGCTAAATATGTGTATGTGCCCAATATAATTTGATTTAATTTGATGTCAGTCTAATCTCCTGGTGCAGCCCAACCTCCTGGTGCAGCCCATCCTCCTAGGGCAGCCGAACCTCCTGGTGTGGTTCAACCTCCTGGTGCGTTCCAACCTCCTGGTGCGTTCCAACCTCCTGGTGCGTCCAACCTCCTGGTGCGTCCAACCTCCTGCTGCAGCCCAACTTCCTGGTGCAGTCCAACCTCATCTTCAAATCTCACAGGACAGTCTGGGAATAGAAGTGTATTGGTAACAGCTGTAATGGGCTTGTGTATAAGGAAACCCTCTCAGGTCCGTGTGCATGCTCGCGGGGAGGGTAAGGGTGCCGTTTCAAGCCAAGTCATGAGCAGGGATGTAACTCATTTGTGATTCCAGGGATGGAATTCACTTGTGATTCCAAAAATAATTTCAAAGTTGTGTAAATTCGTTCCTTTGAAAAAGTACCTCAAACTCTCACTTCAAATATGCTTATAAATGTAGGTGGTTGAGCATATAGCCCACAGACTGAGAGCAACTGTGCTGCGGGGTATTTGGGCTCATTAATAGTAATACCCACACATGAGACAAGGTTTATTAGAATAATAAAAACAATGGAGGTGTATTTTACACCAGGCTATATCCCGGCAGCTTTGCCTCTCATGGTAAGTAACACATCTAAGTAACACTTAAACAAACAAGCTCTGGGCACACCTATTATGGTGGCACAGATTCCTACTGCTCCCTCCAAGATGAAAGAGAATATATTCCCCATTGGGTGACTTTTTCTTTGATTAATGAGGGAATGAAACAGTGTTCCTTTATCTTCAGCAATCTGTGAAATAACTTGTTATGGGCATTAATAAAACATTAGACAGATCAAAAGGAAAGTAATGTTATAAATGATTAAATACATTAAGAAAATCTAATCAAATCAAAGTTTATTGGTTACGTACACAGATTTACAGATGCTATAGCATGTGTAGCGAAATGCTTATATTTCTAGCTCCAACAGTGCAATATTATCTAGAAACAGCACAAATAACACAAACCTTTTTGTTTTTTTAAACAAGAAGAAATMAAGCAATGTCAGTCTACAATGTAGAAAAAATAAAGAAAAACCCTTGAATGAGTAGGTGTGTCGAAACTTTTGACTGGTACTGTATCAGTGGAGGTTCCTCAGAGGAGGAAGGGGAGGACCATCCTCCTCAGTGAAATTTCATAAAAAGTAAAATAGTGAAACAATAAAAAAGTGGTCCTTTTTAGTTAAGACTATTAAATATATTCATACACTACCGGTCAAAAGTTTTAGATCACCTACTCATTCAAAGGTTTTCCTTTATTTTACTATTTTCTACATTGTAGAATAATAGTTAAGACATCGAAACTATGAAATAACACATATGAAATCATGTAGTAACCAAAAAGTGTTAAACAAATCATAATATATTTTATAGTTGAGATTCTCCAAATAGCCACCCTTTGCCTTGATAACAGCTTTGCACACTCTTGGCATTCTCTCAACCAGCTTCACCTGGAATGCTTTTTCAACAGGCTTGAAAGAGTTCCCACATATGGTGAGCACTTGTTGGCTGCTTTTCCTTCACACTGCGGTCCAACTCATCCCAAACCATCTCAACTTGTTTGAGGTTGGAGGATTGTGGAGGCCAGGTCATCTGCTGCAGCACTCCATCACTCTCCTTCTTGGTAAAATAGCCCCTACACAGCCTGGAGTCATTGTCCTGTTGAAAAACAAAATAGTCCCACTAAGCCCAAACAAATGGGATGGTGCATTGCTGCAGAATGCTGTGGAAGCCAAGCTGGTTAAGTGTGCCTTGAATTCTAAATAAATCACAGACAGTGTCACAAGCAAAGCAAAGCACACCATAACACCTCCTCCTCCAAGCTTTACGGTGGGAAATACACATGCGGAGATCATCTGTTCACCCACACCACGTCTCACAAAGACACGGCTGTTGAAACCAAAAATCTTGTGTTTCGTGGCCCAAGCAAGTCTCTTCTTCTTATTGGTGTTCTATAGTAGTGGTTTCTTTGCAGTAATTCAACCATGAAGGTCTGATTCACACAGTCTCCTCTGAACAGTTGATGTTGAGATGTGTCTGTTACTTGAAGCTTTTATTTGGGCTGCAATTTCTGAGGCTGGTTACTCTAAGAACGTATCCTCTGCAGCAGAGGTAACTCTGGGTATTCCTTTCCTGTGGCAGTCCTCATGAGAGACAGTTTCATAATTTTTTTGCGTGCACTCAAGTAGCCTTTCCGCTTTCCTCCGGTATTTATTTAGCAAAGATGATAACACATAATCACTCCAGACAGACAAGCAAAAACTCATGATATAAATGTTGCAACAGCCTAGGCTACACCTAAACATTAGAAATCTGACATGCTGTATAGAATGAAAACGAGACCGATTTTCAGTCTGATCAACTGTAGGCTACTAATAAGAGCAGTTGCATACAGCCTATGTGCCCTGTCCACCTGGTCAGGTGGACGTATTTATAGTCCATTTGTGTGWCAGGAGAAAATGTGAACGTGATAAAATTTCATTTTTGTTCAAAATTGGGCTAGCTAGGCTGCTTATACGTTTTTAATCCATAATGATTAACTGGAACGGGTGTGAGTAAATGTTTTGTAAGGCCTACAGTTGCTTAGGCATGCATGATGCAAACATGCATAAAGCAAGCTCAGCCCTGTGAGTTCTATTGTCGTTTCAGTTATTGTCTATGTGTCTGGGTCGAGGAAATCCCCCTCCTAATCTAGTCTAAATATAATTTATATGAACAAATATAAGGTAGCTGCAGTTTAACAGGGTTTTCATCCCTCCCAGGGACAGGAGATTTTTATCATGAGTTTAAAAAAATCATGTGACCTGATTTGGAAAAACTGGTCCCTTCCTAGCCAATATAAAACCTTTTTACAACTGATTAATCACTGTCATACCTTATAGGGTCCAGAGTTTTCCTAGTTAGGTTAACATATAAGGAAAAACTTCAGGCCCCAGGGGGTAAAAACTGCCCCATCGCTCTGGGACCTGTGGTGCCACCAGTCTGCTTGCAGTTGTCAGTTATCATCAGGTATGTGGATGATCAGGGCTTTATTCAGGAGCGTTTCTTGGGCTACTTTGATGTGTCAAGTGGGTGAGATGCGCAGTCTGTGTTTGACTTCATGAATTTTGAGATGTCTGAGTTTAGGTTCATAGAGAAACTCGTCCAAACCTACGATGGCGCAGCTGTAATGGAATGTATCTGCTATTTGTATTTCCAGCTAAGTCCCCTCCTGTTCCCTGATTAAGAGGTGATGACTACTCCACTCCACTACCATTGTCAACTTTCTCCTGACATGAACTGAAGCCACGTCTCATGTGCCCGCTCATCCACTGGCACATTGAATGTTTCCCCTCCAAGCACTGTGAGTACCCCTATTCATTTTCTCTCATTCCTGTATATAGAGTCAATCACATACACAATCACATTATTACTAATCAATGATTTTACTCCTTGCTTGGACTAACTCATTCTTAGCTCTTTTGTCTAACTGTGTAGTGTGTTGTGTTATTGTTTTTTGTCTTCCCAGTCAAATCCTGTCCTGCACTGGTCAAGCCTCTGAACACCTCAACTCATTCAGTCACTGCTGTGATCCCTTTCCCACACGGTGTAAGTAGCCCTCTCATTCCCATTCCCCACAATATTGTACTTTAAATGTCTTTATTCGATGCTTTAGACTTTGATTAGTCTTTGCCGGTTTTTGAAACACACTTTGTCGTCTCCGTGTGTTACGCACCTATACCGTGGGTCTCCCATCCATTTCAAGTCACTGCAACTGCATATGGGGACAAAGATCGTACTTTTGGAGAAATGTCTACAGGTCTGATGAAACAAAAATAGAACTGTTTGGCCATAATGACCATCGTTTTGTTTGGAGGAAAAAGGGGGAGGCTTGCAAGCTAAAGAACACCATCCCAACCGTGAAGCACGGGGGTGGCAGCATCATGTTGTGGGGGTGCTTTGCTCCAGGAGTGACTGATGCACTTCACAATATAGAAGGCATCTATGAGGTAGGAAAATGATGTGGATATATTGAAGCAACATCTCATGACATCAGTCAGGAAGTTAAAGCTTGGTCGCAAATTGGTCTTCCAAGTGGACAATGACCCCAACCATACTTCCAAAGTTGTGGGAAAATGGCTTAAGGACAACAAAGTTTAGGTATTGGAGTGGCCATCACAAAGCTTTGACCTTAATTCTATAGACAATTTGTGGGCAGAACTGAAAAAGCGTGTGCGAGCAAGGAGGCCTACAAACCTGACTCAGTTACACCAGCTCTGTCAGGAGGAATAGGCAAAAATTCACCCAACTTATTGTGGGAAGCTTCTGGAAGGCTACCCAAAATGTTTGACCCAAGTTAAACAATTTAAAGGCAATGCTACCAAATACTAATTGAGTGTATGTAAACTTCTGACCCACTGTGAATGTGATGAAAGAAATAAAAGCTGAAACATATCAGTCTCTCTACTATTATTCTGACATTTCACATTCTTAAAATAAAGTGGTGATCCTAACTTACCTAAGACAGGGAATTTTTACTAAGATTAAATGTCAGGAATTGTGAAAAACTGAGTTTAAATGTATTTGGCTAAGGTGTATGTACACTTCCGACTTCAACTGTATATAGACTGGGTCTTTTACCAAATAGGGTTATCTTCTGTATACCACCCCTTCCTTGTCACAACACAACTGATTGGCTCAAACGCATTAAGATGGAAAGAAATTCCACAAATTAACTTTTAATTGAAATGTATTCCAGGTGATTACCTCATGAAGCTAGTTGAGAGAATGCCAAGAGTGTGCAAAGCTGTCATCAAGCTAAAGGGTGGCTACTTTGAAGAATCTCAAATATTTAATATATTTTGTTCATAATTTGTTCAACACTTTTTTGGTTACTACATGATTCCATATATGTTATTTCATAGTTTGATGTCTTCACTATTATTCTACAATGAAGAAAATAGTAAAAATAACGAAAAGCCCAGGAATGAGTAGGTGTGTCCAAACATTTGACTGGTACTGTATATGAATAGAAAACGTGTGTACAGCAGTAGTTATATAGGATGAGCCATGACTAGAATACAGTTTATACATATGTGGGTAAATCAGTATGCAAACACTCTTAAAGTGACCACTGTTCATTGACTTGATGTACATAGGGCAGCAGTTTCTAAGGGTCAGGACAGGGTACCGGGGCGTAGGCCGGCTAGTGATGACTGTCTGGTGCCCTGGAGATAGAGGCTGCTTTTTTTGCACTATTGGTTAGTGCCTGTACGTAAGCATGCCACTGTAACGTCTATACCTGTTGTATTCGGCGCACGTGACAAATAAACTTTGATTTGATTTGTTTATCAGTCTATCGGTCCTAGCTTTGATGCACCTACAGTATACTGTCTCCGCCTTCTAGATGGTAGCGGGGTGAAAAGGCTGTGGCTTGAGTGGCAGAGACTCATGATAATCTTCTTGTCCTTCCTGTGATACCAGGTGCTGTAGATGTCCTGGAGGGCAGGCAGTGTGCCCCCGGGCTGTTCGCACCACCTTCTGGACAGCCCTGTGGTTGCGGGCGGTGCAGTTGCCATACCAGGCGGTGATACAGCCCGACAGAATGCTCTCTATGGTGCATCTGTAGAAATGAGGAACCGTGTGAGAAAAGGATAATGGCTGATGAAGTTGTATTGTCTATTATCCCTTGAGCAGATCTAAAATAAGAACAAGGTAACATATGGCCATTGATTGCATCTACTATGTACGACAGGCACACCGTATCTGAGATGGAAAATGTATTGAATATTTACTAGTAATAGTAATTCCCATGTTGTTTTGTCATTGATGCAGTTGGTTCATTTATCCCCTACAGGGTAAGACCAGTTGGGGTTTGAATTAGAATTTTGAAACACATCACAGAACCATCACAGGCCTTTGAGCATAGCCACTACAGGCCATCAATGTCATAATGGAAATCCTAATTCTGTTGACATTGATCAAGTTCTCCTAAAGGCTTTTTGATATGGGGGCAGATATTATTTAATGTCTTAAGTGTATCTTTCTCCAAACAAATTTGTTCAGTGAATCTTTCTTTAGTACATACCAGGATACATGTAGACAGAGTACTGCTACACAAAAGGATGAGTAAAATATGTCTTCCTCCTCTGGAAGAGGAGATGAGTCCCAATGTTACGGTGGCCCTAAGGGGAGAACACGTTTTCAAAACAATAGGCTGCGAAGTTTGGTTACATATGTCAAAATATTTTAAAGGCCTGCAAAGTTTGGTATAGTTTGCAAAGTTTGGTAAAAGGCTGCAAAATATTTCAAACACATACAAAATATTTCAAATGTCAGTGCAATATTTTAAATACCTGCAAATTATTTTAAAGGCCTTTAAAATATTTTGGCGTGCAAAGTTTAGTAAAATAACAGCTAAATATTTCATCAACCTGTGAAATATTTGATCGACCTGCAAAATATTTCAAAGTCCTGCAAAGTATTTTAAAGGCCTGCAAAGTATTTTAAAGACGTGAAATATTTTGTTGGTCTTTAAAATATTTAGAAGCCTTTTACCAAACTATGCAGCCTATTATTGTGAAAACTGGTTTGGCCCTGCCAATGTCTGTGTGGGGCACTAAGTCAAGGAGTTCCTCATTTTCTCCTGCTTGGCCTAATTAAAATCTTAACAGGTCATGGTATTTACATTTACATTTAAGTCATTTAGCTGACGCTCTTATCCAGAGCGACTTACAATTTGGAAAGTTCATACATATTCATCCGTATTCTTGGCAACAATGCCCCAGATTCTCACAAATGCCACTTTTATGAGTTCGCTCCCTTACTTATCAGCTGAGAACAGGTGGCTATTTGTTACAACATTGTCAACTAATACTTGGTCCCCTATTTTGAATTCTACTGGCGAAGACCCTGTCACTCTTTTATTTTGGTGAAAAATTGGGGGGACATCCTCCGACACACCATCTGTGCTGTATTAGGACGCTGTAGAGGGTGTCATGGTTGATAAAGCTGGTAACGGTGACACCCATTTCAAACTCCTGACTGACTCTGGTTTGTGAGAGATTAAAAGAGTGATGGAATGTCACTCAAGCTTTCAGCATATGCTCTCACTGGGGGGCCAGGCTCAGAGGAGAGGAGTTGGAACAAAGTAGACTCTGGCTTAGAGGAGGGTGGCCATATGCCACACGTTTAATAATGACTCCACACCTGAGACAAAAAAACAGCCTGATATCTAGAATGAATGTCTGCATCCCATCTAAACATTCCATTACAAAGGTTCAAAAATGCATCACAGCACAATTGAAAAATATATAGCACATGGAAACCAAAATCATCGTTATGTGACTGCTTTATATAAAAGTACCATGTATGTAAAATGTATATGTACAATGTATGTATATGTAGCAAAAAAGCTGTAAAAAAAAAAATGAAGATATGTGTCCTCCGAAGAGGGAGGGCTTAATTAAAAAATATCAAATACATTTTTTTAATTAAAAAAACACTCCATTCCAACTTTAGTCTTGGTGGCGTGTACACCATAATTGGGAAATCAGAAATGGTGGTGCGTACTCCAGAGGTGGGACCAAATCACTATTATTTCAGTTGCAGGCAAGTCTCAATTCACAAGGTCCAAGTCTCAAGTCGAGTCCCAAGTAGAGCAGGTCGAGTCTCGAGTCAAGTCCACTTCGTGCATTCTAAGATTAAATCAAGTCGAGTCACAAGTCTTTTCATGTCAAGTCTCAAGTTAAGTTAAAAAATAATAATGACCCATTGACGCTGCTCATGGACATGTTTTTTTTTTGCAAGGGCGATGTTGCGGCCTATGTCTCTGGCTGCGTGGAGAGTAATCCACTGAATCTGTGCCACAAAATGAGTGACAAAATGTTTACAAAACCTGGCCAGACACTTTCAAGTAATCAGTCTCAAGACAAAGTTGATTCCTGATTCTTGAGGCTCCAAGTCCAAGTCAAGTCTCAAGTTATTATATTTCTATCAAGTACATTCTCAAGTCAACAAATCTGTGACTCAAGTCCAAGTCGTGTGACTCAAGTCCACAGTTGGAATATGAATGACAGTCATCCAATATGCTGTAATAGAAATAAGGCCACACTCATTAAAAAAAATCATCCTCCCTATCACTGACCGCCACTGTCATGTACATAGGGCAGCAGTCTCTAAGATACAGGGTTGCGTACCGGGTGATAGCCGGCTAGTAACAGTGACTAAAGTTCAGGGCAGTGTACTGGGTGGAGGCCTGCTAGTGGTGACTATATAACAGTCTGATGGCCTGTTTAAGGGTATAGATAGCACCTTTTTTTTCCAAAGAGTGTACTCTCAACACTTATGTTAAGAAAACAATTTTGTACAGTACTTCCTCCCTAAAGTGAACGCTGTATTCAATAGTAAAGGTCACACAACTAGTTGGTCTAACTGGTACTGAGCCTGAGGGAACAGGAGCTACCAGCTGGCATGTCTAGCAAAGAACAATGCATCTTTAGGGACTAGGTCAAAGGGGAGATGCAGAACACACAATTACATATGAACTTACAGCCACATCCTGATTGAGAACAGGAGCACTGAAAACAGTTCATCCTCATGGATACACTTGCTTTTCTGTTCTACTGCCATGGCAAATCAACAGACACGCCATTGACTCCTAATAACAGATACAGAAGTTTGTTTAGTACTGGTATCTATGGTTGTGTCAACGTGGGGGTTTCATAACTTTTTAAATATATTTAAAAGGTTACCCATCTTGGTTTAAAAGTTGTTGGAGTCAAGGCTGTATATTCTGTTTAGGTCTGTCGGGATGCCCTGAGATGTGACTACCACCCTGAAGGGAAGCTTAACATATTGGCTTGGCGGGAAACAGTCACAGACAGGTATACAGTTAATTGAAAAACAAATAAAAAAGCATATAGTGTGTTGAAACACTTTCTTAGTAGGAAGTAGTGATGCAATGTGATTCCCTCCAGTGTTCCACTCCACACTCCACTGTGCCACCCAAAAAAAGAATACACTTGTTTTTATATGAAAAGTCTCAGAATAATAGCTTGTCTCCTGTTTGGAATCTGTACCCCATCTAACATAGTGAGCTGGCTCCGGGAATACAGAGTGACAGCATTCGACAATAGACCACTTCTGAAGAGATAAAGTGCATATTCTCTGTGTACATACTCAAGCCATTTTAAAGAGGGAAAAGAACATGTACCATGAGAATCAGCAGAGATGTCATGTAATGTTTTCAATCTTCAGGAGTTCAAATGTATCTATGTATCTATGATCTAAATAGTGGTTTGTCATTGAGGTACATTTTCACATTCAGCTTGATATTAATAATGGCAAAACATATAATTAAATCCCGGTAGCTCACAGGGATACGTCCTCTCACAGTGTTACAACTAATACCTACACCCTTCTTCCATTTTACAACTAATACCTACATCCTCTCTCACTGTTACAACTAATACCTACATCCTCTCACTGTTACAACTAATACCTACATCCTACACTGTTACAACTAATACCTACATCCTCCACTGTTACAACTAATACCTACATCCTCTTCTCACTGTTTTACAACTAATACCTACATCCTCTCACTGTTACAACTAATACTACATCCTCTCTCACTGTTACAACTAATACCTACATCCTCTCACTGTTACAACTAATACCTACACCTCTCTCACTGTTACAACTAATACCTACATCCTCTCCACTGTTACAACTAATACTACATCTCTCCCTGTACAACTAATACCTACATCCTCTCACTGTTACAACTAATACCTACATCTCTACTGTTACAACTAATACCTACATCCTCTCACTGTTACAACTAATACCTACATCTCTCTCACTGTTACAACTAATACCTACATCCTCTCACTGTTACAACTAATACCTACATCCTCTCTCACTGTTACAACTAATACCTACATCCTCTCACTGTTCAACTAATACCTACATCCTCTCTCACTGTTACAATAATACCTACATCCTCTCACTGTTACAACTAATACCTACATCCTCTCATGTTACAACTAATACCTACATCCTCTCACTGTTACAACTAATACCTACTCCTCTCACTGTTACAACTAATACCTACACCCTCTCACTGTTACAACTAATACCTTACATCCTCTCACTGTTACAACTAATACCTACATCCTCTCACTGTTACAACTAATACCTACATCCTCTCACTGTTACAACTAATACCTACATCCTCTCACTGTTACAACTAATACCTACATCCTCTCACTGTTACAACTAATACCTACATCCTCTCACTGTTACAACTATATACCTACATCCTCTCACTGTTACAACTAATACCTACATCCCTCTCACTGTTACAAACTAATACCTAACATCCTCACATGTTCAACTAATACCTACTCCTCTCACTGTTACAACTAATACCTACATCCTCTCTCACTGTTACAACTAATACCTACTCCTCTCACTGTTACAACTAATACCTACATCCTTCTCACTGTTACAACTAATACCTACATCCTCACACTGTTACAACTAATACCTACTCCTCTCACTGTTACAACTAATACCTACATCCTCTCACATGTTACAACTATACCTACATCCTCTCACTGTTACAACTAATACCTACATCTCTCTCACTGTTACAACTAATACCTACATCTCTCTCACTGTTACAACTAATACCTACATCCTCTCACTGTTACAACTAATACTCATCATCCTCACTGTTACAACTAATACCTACATCCTCTCTCACTGTTACAACTAATACCTACATCCTCTCATGTTCAATAATACTCTACTCCTCTCACTGTTAAACTAATACTACATCTCTCACTGTTCAACTAATACCTACATCCTCTCTCACTGTTACAACTAATACCTACATCCTCTCACATGTTACAACTAATACCTACATCCTCTCACTGTTACAACTAATACCTACATCCTCTCCACTGTTACAACTAATACCTACATCCTCTCACTGTTACAACTAATACCTACATCTCTCTCACTGTTACAACTAATACCTACATCCTCTCTCACTGTTACAACTATACCTACATCCTCTCTCACTGTTACAACTAATACCTACATCCTCTCACTGTTACAACTAATACCTACATCCTCTCACACTGTTACAAACTAATACCTACATCCTCTCACTGTTACAACTAATACCTACATCCTCTCACTGTTACAACTAATACCTACATCCTCTCACTGTTACAACTAATACCTACATCCTCTCTCACTGTTACAACTAATACCTACATCCTCTCACTGTTACAACTAATACCTACATCCTCTCACTGTTACAACTAATACCTACATCCTCTCACTGTTACAACTAATACCTTACATCCTCTCTCACTGTTACAACTAATACCTACATCCTCGGCATCCTCTGGAAATTGGGACAGGGACTCAAGGCTTAGCTTTTACTGGTAAACATTAAGTCAATCTACATCCTGTCTACACATAGTATTTATCTAAACCTAGAATCAGCATGAACGCCTACACTCGCTCTCTTCACTGTTTCACAGGACTATATCTACCATCCTCTCACAGATCTGTTACACACTAAATCACCTACAGTCGTACCACTTGATAACAGAAGGTGGCGTTCCAACATCATTACATAGTGTCGTGGGAAGAGGCCCAAATTTATAATAATCCAAAGTAAAAGCTTATTCCCTAGATCTACCCTTAGCACAATCATCGTGATGAACTCTGATTTTTACACGTGCTTCTACCTACACCATAACTCACTCACTTGGAACCATGGAACTTACCAAACGCCGTTTTAGGGTCGCACGGTTGCGTTGGCTCGACTGCATGGATCCTGGCTGTGGTTCGTTACATTATGACTTCTAAAAAAATAAAATTACTAAATAGCTACTCTCGTTCATTCGTACGGCTTCACAAGATGATTAACACCGACGCGCGCATGTGAGATCGTGGGGTTTAGGTTCGCTTTCAAAGTGGTGCAGTTTTTAAAAATAAAATTCCACCGACAGCCAGGGAGTCAAGCCGGTATGACGAAATCAATACCTTGCAGAGTCAACGGCAGTGAGGAGAAGCGGTCTCTGTTGGACAAACCGACATTTTCATCATTGGAGACATGTGACATGTACCTGCAGGCTGGCTAATAGATTGTACTGAGACCTGACTATTGTTTAACTTAGCGACTGACTGATTTATGTACAATGTGTTCGAAGGCCAATGTACTTTATTTATATTAAAATTAAATGAAAAAAAACATACACATCACAGCTTATGCATATTGTTTGTATTCATTTACATATTTCAGACCTCTTCATCCATAGCATTAATGAGTGCACTCGGTAGTGTTGAACTGAAGATCTAAAGCCGCCGCCTCTAATCCGAGAGTAAAGGTGGCGGTGTATTTACAACGCGGTGGTATATGATTGTCCAGCATGCAGAGGGACTTTACTTTCTTCACTTTTCTACTCTTAGCTGCGCTCATTCTTATTACAATTGATTCGGTAAATTTCCAAGGCGGTCTGTGTTTATTCAAAGATTTGTTAATTTTTGTTTAAAAAAGAGTACATGGCTAAATTAGCCTTAGATCGACACATTATGCTGAACTATTCATTACTCTGGACACTCTTCGTGAATGCATGAAAATCGATGTGCTTTAATTGATGGTTATATAATAGTAACTAGCTATATGACAACATCCCACCATTCCTCTCAGCTCAATAGAATCCATTGATGGATGATGTAATGACAGTCTAAATTACTTGAGAAGGTGTAGGATTTCACTGAATTATGCCAGTTTTCATGTTTAATCTAAGTCTTTATACAACATTAGCTTTTGAGTTTTATAGTAACAATGAACTATCTGCCATCTACTGGCATTGATTGTTCATAAGATTGTTGGCTAATCAACCTCAACAAATTTAAAAATCGCATTGAAATTCCTTCATAAACTTGACAGATGTACATTCCGCAACACTAGTATTTTGTGGCAGTCATGTTTAATTTACAAATGTATTGTTACAAATTGACTCACTCAGGTTTATAGTTATGGTACAGCCCCTAAGCATGGTGTCGTCATTGGCAAATAAATATATTACATCTGCTCATTTGTAGTGTGTTTCCACATAGACTCCAACTATGGTGCTGTCTGTTTTTGAACCTGCATATTGCCATATAACAGATGTACATTCTAACAGATACCTGAAAAGACTATGACTGGATTTTTACTAAAATGGTGTTTTTATTTCAAAGATTTGCAATATTAACACTGCACATGAGTTAATTGCTAAGTCAGACGGACTAACCTGAAATTAAAAGAACGTAGAATCGACAACTCACAGACTCTTAAACGTCTGCTGAGAGCAAGTATTGATCTGCCAGCTGTTTACGTCTCTATCAAACAAAACCTTTCTACAAACAGAATCTGAAAGCTACCGCATATTTATACTACATGGCCCTCTCATTTCCCTAGGGAGAGATCGCATGTACATTGTATTTATACGAAATGAAAATCAGCTCAATGAGTTTTCTTCAGTTTTTAATAATTCAATATTAGCTCTTAACATCCACATTTTAACAGTCTATACCTGCTGTAACTATGTTGGCATGACAATGCATTGCTACCAACATTGCGAATTCTTCTTAGCAATGATTGCGAACTGGTTAATCCATAGTCCTGATAGGTTATCTCCAAACATTTTCTGATTAGTTTTTCACATAGCACATAATCTAAGAAATCTCACGCCTCGCTTATCGAAAAATAATTAGAGGCTTATAAAGGGAAGGTGCGAAAGCCTGATAAAACTACCGAAAACCCTTTCCTTCACCACACAAAGGGACTCTCTTGAATACCCACTTTAACGTCGCGATACTTGTTGTTGTATAAAATTGGCAACTTTCACCACGTCTAGCGTTTCACATATCAATCAAGATTAAGATAATCCGTCTAGTATATTCACTTTTAATAGCTGATATCATTCAAGTTCTTAATAAAAGAAAATGGAAGTATTTGAAATGGTTACAGCCATTTGCCTGACTCTGTTTCTGCCAAGGTACTACAAGCTCCACGCACGCTCAAACTGTACCTTGCCATAACTAGGAACGCAGTGTAGGTTGTGGGAAGCTGAAACGAAGACTGACGTGAAGCAAATACAGGACCTGTTCTCAGAATTGGTGAGGAGATTTAAAACTGCACCAGTTCGCTATTTGGTGTGCACAATTGAATAGCCGAGCATGACACATTTCGCTGCAATGATATTCTATGATATCTCGTAATTTTGCATTTGTATAGACAACATTAAGATATTATATTGTTAACAGCAAATGCTCCTTTTATAAACTTGTTGGTAACAACATTGTTCTAATTTAAGGTTACTATCACAAATATAGTTCTTAACTATTCTATGCATATTGATAATTGAAACTTCAATACCTTTTCAGGGTGGGACTCTTTCCACTTAAGTGTGCAGAAGGAACACACGTCGAACTGTTTCACAGGAGGATGTTTACAAGAACACAGAGGTAGGATACACTTCAGTATTTTGATAAAACTAAAAGTACAGTAACAACTAAAGTTACAGTGTGGTAAATTGGAAAGTTTAACTAAAATCTGTGCCAACTTCTTTAGTTCACCCAATGCCTAAAACACCTGTTTTATTTTATCGCAGGGGTGAGGACGTCTCTGTGGTTGCATTAGAGGCTATGCGAATATGTGGACCAATTACTATAACAACAGTCTGACGTCCTGTCACGTGAAACAAAACAAAACTTAACCAGTTCCAAAAACGTCATAATATCGTCAAAGCTTCAAAAACTTAAAGTTATTGTAAGTATGAATCGCTCTTGAGTGTAGTCTATAGGTTACTACAGCTTGAGTGTAACAAAACATTAGGAAGAAACGGCACTTTCATTTGACATAGACGTGATATAGAACATGAATAGCGTAGTGAGTCTTTCACGGGAGGTATGCACTTAGTAGGCTGCCAGTCGCACCCGTTTGAACTGTGTCAAGACTGCACGCCGCTGGTCTTCTCTCATGCTACATCCGGTTTCCTTTGATAGTATGAACGAATGGTTCACCAGCCCAAAGGACATCCAGCCAACATGACACAACTGTGGGAAAGTATTGGAGTCAACATGGGCCACCTATTGCCGTGGAACACAATGCCGTGACGCATTTAGGACTGTTCTGAGGGTAGAACGGGTGCAAACTCAAATGTTAGGAAGGTGATCCTAATGTGTGTGTACACTCCAGTGTATTTTGGGGGCAGACACTCGTGGGGCATTGTATTTACATAATTTATATACACACAATATTTTTGTATACTATTTCCATAACCGTCTCAGATTAATGCACTCACCAGCATTTTTATATTGTCTCCAGGTCGTAGGTGGTGTTTGAGGCATAAAATTCTCTCTGGAGATGGAGGCTCGGTCTACTCTGAAAACCATATTTTCAACACAGCTGAACACCGTCTTGAAAGACAAGGTGGCGCCAATTTCACAAATGTTCCTACAAATCTAGAGCGTCCGACTATAATTGTTACCATGAGAGCTAATTAACACTGTACTCATGTCTCATTGACTTCACAGAAATTAGGACAGCATTTCAATGCGCTACACACTGGGTTACACTATCAACTCATAGCCTACTGCAAACTTCCTGTCGAATTGCCCAGTGCCCGATTTTTACTGTATGATACGGAGTTGCGTTTGAGAGCACACAATCACCTGCAGTGGTTGAGTTTTGCACTAATACCTGAATAAGAATGTATAATCTTGTATGCACTTCCTCAGGAACATCCAGCGCTCATGCGCATTCAATGTTGGTGACAAGAATTCGTGGCGAAAAGGAAGTTCCGCGAAAACTTGGTGCAGTTCAAGAAAAATTCATTCGACAGCAGAGTCAAGTCCGGGTGAGGAGAACCACAGAATCATCATTGGGACGTGACATACTTCTGCTCAGGCTGGCTAACAATGTCGAATGGTCGATATATATACTGACTGACTGCCTGGCCGGCTGCTAGATCTGACTTGAATGACTGATATTAATTTATATTATATATACTTCGGTAGATCATGACTAATTTCACCTGTTGTACACTATGTTATTTATTCTGATTTCGTGTTTTATTTTATAATACAATACTTACATATAAAAGTTTTCATAAAACTCATTCTCATATTGTAACTATTACTCAGTTCACTACTGTATTATCCATTATCAATTCAATTTGCATTGTCACATACTCTAATGCAATGTCACCTCGCATTCATCCAATTCAATTGCAACATATCATTTCTTTTCTTCATAGACTGACTTCTCTATAACGAGGCAGAGACTTTCACTGCAGTTCAAGACAAACCAAAGCACACTCAAACACTTTTATTTGTAAATAGCTGAGAATGAGAACTGGGTAGCTATTGACGAAAGCAAAACGTAACCCAAATGTCTCACAGATACCTCTGGATGACAAGGTAAGGGATTCCTACATGAACATAAACATAGCTACAGTTTCACACTACTGCTCTCTTTCTCTACCATTAGCTTGAAGATATAACAAGCTGGTTGTATGTACATTATTTGGAACTCAATCTGTATCATCTCAACTCCACATCGCGTGTCACACAGTGTTACAACTAACGATACCTTATGGCAATATTCCGCAGCTGTTTGCCACTCTAATACTGGTACTAGTTCTCGCCTAACAGTCAGTTATAATCCACTAATTACACACTCAACGATCTCTTTCCGTTCAGACACATGATTACAATAGATACGACAATAAATATTTTTCCGTACATACATTCCTTCTCTTCCACATAGCATTACATTTTAATATGCCCTGCGTTTTTGTAGTGATGATAACAAGTATTACGTCCTGGTAATAACTTTATCTCTTTATGATTGTTACTGATCCATCCATATCACTGTCCTACTAACTGCTCTAGGTCACTGGCTCTCAGCAATATACTATGCAACTCTCCACTTGTTACATACCTAATATTACTACTATGCGCTCTATCACTGGTAGTACAACTCTTAATATCCAATTCCTCCTCATTCTCATCTGTGTAACATACTAATCACACTCATAATATCACACTGCTTACATACTTACTTTACCTAGGCCTGGTATAACACTGTTTACACAACTTATTAGGCGTAAACTCCTATTCTCTGATCTTCCAGTTGATTACCTTCTCCTGAAGCATACACTGTGTCTTACAGCAGGAGTACTAAGTAACGCTAACGACTCCCCTTCGTCTCATACTGTTAGCTAACTTTAAAATATCCTTGTAGCATCTCCCTCAACTGTTAAACTCATATTTTATATACACCTATCAATCCTCAAAAACTACACTGTACGAATAAACACATACCAATGAAACCATTAAATTCCTCTCTCAGCTCTGTTACATACTAATACCTACATTCTCAATATCAACGTCACTGTCTATTGAGTCTGATAACCAGTCAACTACAAATAATTATAGTAGTAGTATCTCTCATAGTGATTTACAGAAAGCCTTAACACTAATAACTCTACACCCTTCGTTTTTTTAGACAACTGTTTTTAATTAATTAACACCTATAACTTTTATACTATAGCTTTGTCTCTTTTATATCTCTCTTCTTAATTCTTACTGCAGGATTTCCTAGAGTATAGTTAACACTACACTTCTTGGAGTTCCAGATAAACCTCATGTTATCATGTTTTCAAATAATACTACACCGTAGGTCTCATCAATCTCACAGTGGTTCTAACATAGAATTTTCTTCCATAACGCATTTCATAAGTCTTGTGAGATTGAACCTAGACCATCTCTCTCACTGTTACAACTAATACTACACCCTCTCACACTGTTACAACTTAATACCTACATCCTCCTACAATTTTCTTCCATTTCTACACTTGTTATCCATTATCACTATCTTACCCGTACAGCATCCCTCATCTTGTTTACAAGGAGCTAACTAAACCTCAACATCCCCTCACTGTATTATGCAACGTACATACCTATATCATTATTCTTATTCCTCTCTTTCATGGGGTGTACTTTACTACTATTACTATACATCGTCCTCTTTATCCTATTTGTTAGTTTACTTACTAAATACAGCTTTAGCTACAGACAATCTCATAGTGAATGGTAACTGTATATCACAAACTAATACCTACACCAACTCTCCGGTTGAATCAAACAATACGACTCTATAATAGGCAGATCATGATCATAAATGACCTTACATCCAATCAAACATAGGTTTGTTTACATAGAACTAAATAATCACGAACACTCTCAAAAATATATTTTCTCTAATTCTGAGTATGTTCTTTTACATACTTAATACCTACACTCTCGCAAGAAGCTCACTCTTATGCTGCTTGATTGACCAAGCTATGAACATACACCTACACCTCTGCTTGGCATTGCTCTACGCATCATTGCACACATTCTGTTAGGACTAAATACTAATCAACCTACACTCGTCGAACTCTTGAATGAATGCCTCACATGTGTACACAGAATCTAAAGGTACCTACAAATATCCTCAATTACTGTTAAACAAGACTAATAATCCCTCACACCCATCTCCGACATTGGCGTATCAGTCATCTACCTGTTACACCCATACTAAACCTACATCCTCTGCCTGTCTGCATAAACAGATGCTAATAACCGTACTCCCATCTACTGTTACAAACTAATACCTACATCCTCTCACTGTTACAGCTAATACCTACATCCTCACACTGTTACAACTAATACCTACATCCTCACACTGTTACAACTAATACCTACATCCTCTCACAGTGTTACAACTAATACCTACACCCTCTCACTGTTACAACTAATACCTACATCCCCTCACTGTTACAACTAATACCTACATCCTCACACTGTTACAACTAATACCTACATCCTCTCACTGTTACAACTAATACCTACATCCTCACAGTGTTACAACTAATACCTACATCCTCTCTCACTGTTACAACTAATACCTACATCCCCTCACACTGTTACAACTAATACCTGAGATGCCCTCTGTATGACATTAATATGAGGAGTCCAATGTATCCTGCAATGTATTGGGACCCTATGTGGAGGGAAATGTACAACACGCCTACATACGTGGACACACGCACGCACACACACACACACACAGACGCGCTCCTGGAGAATGCACTGCATGGGATAGCAGCCGCTTTACTATTTGTTTTCCGCTGATGTTACCTTTTTTTGTACATAATGTTTCCGCCATCATTTCCTATGACCGAAAAGAGCTTCTGGATATCAAAACAGCAATCACTAACCTCAATTTGGATGAAGATTTCTACTTCAACGAGTAGGAGGCGCAGGACATACTGCTCAACCCTGACCAGGCCCTAATACCATACTCTTAGACAAAGAAGTGCTGTCTAGAACCTAAACGGGTTGTTTGGCTGTCCTCATAAGAGAACCCTACAAAGAATCCTTGTTTGTTCCAGGTAGAACCCTTTTAGTTCTATGTATAACCGTTTTGGGTTCCATGTAGAACCATTTTGGGTTCCACGTACAACCCTTTATACAGAGGGTTCTACATGGAACCAAACATTTTTTTTTACCTGGACAGCTGAATAACCCTTTTGAAAACCTTTTTTTGAAGAGTGCAGCGGCATGGAAAATAAAAAGGCAGTGTAAGAGAGGCTGACGTGCGGGCACCCTGAAAAAATTACGTAGGCGAGTACATAAACCAGCTCTAACCTCTATTCTATAGGCGAAAGTACAATCACTGGAGAACAAACTAGATGAGCTCCGTTTGAGACTATCCTATCAACGGGACCTGAAGATCTGTAATATCCTATGTTTCACAGAGTCGTGGCTATAACTCCATCCTCCTGATTCCTGCTTACAACTTAAAACTCAAACAGGAAGTACCAGTGATGCGCTCAACATGGAAGTGGTCCAATAAAGCTGATGTTAACCAACAGGACTCTTTCGCTATAACATACTGGAATATGTTCTGGGATTTATCCGACGGCATTGAGGAGTTTATGACATCAGTCACTGGCTTCATTAATCAATGACGCCCCCACAGTGAGAGTACGTACAGTACATATCCTAACCAGAAGACATGGATTACAGGCAACATCCGCACTAAAAATCACTTTATGCCCTCCAACGAACCATCAAAAAGGCAAAGTGTCAATACAGGACTAAGATCGAATCCTACTACACAGGCTCTGACGCACGTTGAATGTGGCAGGGCTTGCAAATTATCACGGATTAATAAGCAAAACCCAGCTGCCCAGTGAAACAAGTCTACCAGATGAGCTAAATGTCTTCTATGCTCACTTAGAGGCAAGCCACACTGAGTCATGCATGAGAGCACCAGTTGTTCCGGACGACTGTGTGATAGCCGATGTGAGTAAGACATTTAAACAGGTTAACATTCACAAGGCCGCAGGTCCAGAAGGATTACCAGGATGCATACTCAGAGCGCTGTACAGCTGGCAACTGTTTTCACTGACATTTTCAACCTCTCGCTGACCCAGTCTGTAATACCTACATGTTTTTTTGTTTTTTTACCTTTATTTGACTAGGCAAGTCAGTTAAGAACAAATTCTTATTTTCAGTGACAGCCTAGGAACAGTGGGATATGTGCCTTGTTCAGGGGCAGAATGACAGATTTTTACCTTGTCAGCTCAGGGATTCGATCTTGCAACCTTTCGGTTACTAGTCCAATGATCTAACCACTAGGATACCTGCCGCCCCGGTTTAAAGCTGACCACCATAGTCCCTGTGCCCAAGAATGCCAAGGTAACCTGTCTAATGACTATCGCCCCATAGCACTCACATCTGTAACCATGAAATGCTTTGAAAGGCTGGTCATGGCTCACATAAACACCATCATCCTAGACCCCTGGCCCACTCCAAGTCCCAACAAATCCACAGAAGACGCAATCTCCGTTGCACTCAAAACTGCCCTTTCCAGACTGGACAAGAGGAATCCCTCCAGTATGCGAGTATGCTGTTTGTTAATTGACTACAGCTCAGCATTCAACACAATAGTGCCCTCCAAGCTCAAAACTAAGCTAAGGACCCTGGGACTGAACACCTCGCTCTGCAACTGAATCCTGGACTTCCTGACAGGGGACCCCAGATGGTGAGGGTAGGCAACAACACATCTGCCACGCTGACCCTCAATACAGAGGCCCTACATGTGTGCGTGCTTAGTCCCCTCCTGTGCTACCTGTTTACCCACGACTGAGTGGCTACACACGACTCCAACACCATCATTATAAGTAAGCAGTTCACTGTAAGGTCTACACATGTTGTATTCGGCGCATGTAACAAATAACATTTTATTTGATTTGATTTGATTATTACGTTTGCTGACGACACAACAGTGAGACAGTCTATAGGAAGGTCAGAGACCTGGCAGTGTGGTGCCAGAACAATAATTCTCCCTCAATGTCAGCAAGACAAAGGAGCTGATCGTGGACTACAATAAATGGGGAGCCGAGCACGCATCATCCACACTGTAGTGTAGCGGGCCGCGAGCATCAAGTTCCTCTGTGTCCACATCACAAAGGATCTATCAATGTCTATCATACACACACACACAGTTGTGAAGAGAGCAAGAGACTGAAAAGATTTGGCATGGCCCTCAGATCATCAAAGAGTCCTACAGCCGCACCATTTACTGCAACTTGACTGGCTGCATCACGGCTTGGTGTGGCAGCTGCTTGGCATCCGAGCGCAAGGTGCTACCGAGGGTAATGCGTACAGCCCAGTACATCATTGGGGCCGAGCTCCCTGCCATCCAGGACCTCTTTACCAGGCGGTGTCAGAGGAAGGCCCTACAAATTGTCAAAGACTCCAGCCACCCAAGTCATTGACAGTTCTCTCTGCTACCGCACGGCAAGCGGTACCGATGCACCAAGTCTGGAACCAACAGAACCCCGAACAGATTCTACCCCTAAGCCATAAGACTACTAACTAGTTAGTTAAATAATTAACCACATACTGTAGCTACCCGGACTATCTGCATTTCATACTGTACGTACCCGGACTACCCTTTTTGCACTAACTTTTTTGACTCATCACATACTGCTGCTACTGTTTACCATCTGTCACTTTATTCCTAGTTATACGTACATATCTACCTCTATTACTTTGTACCACTGTACATTGACTCGGTACTGGTACCCCGTGTATATAGCCAAGTGTTTTACTTTTCTATTATTTCTTTATTTTCTTTCTTTCTGCCTTGTTGGGAAGGACCCATAAGTAAACATTTCACAGTTAGTCTACACCTGTTGTTTATGAAGCATGTGATGAATAAAATTTGATTTAATTTGATCCTCCTCTCTACTGCACCGCTAACAATAGAACCCTTAGGTGTACTTTTCCTGTTTATTGTAAGACTGGAGCTCTGGAACAATTAATCATTGTTGGGAGAGACACTGGTTCACCAGTTTAAACAACCGCAGTCTCTCACCTCCTTCAACCCAGCCAAGGTTAATTAGTAGCTGTGTTTCTACCTCAAATAATTAAATTACAACTTTCTGAAGAGGAGACAAAATAAATCATGAAGATCAGTGACCAAGGTAATACCTTTTCTAAAGCCATTGATGGGGACAGAGTAAAAATATTTAATTATAGTGGTGATAAGCATTAATGAATTACGTACCGGAAATAAATAAAAAATGTACACATTTCTTTTAGCCAATTTATTTAGAAGATGCTGTTTACAAAAAGAGAGTAGATTGTATTAGATCGCATTACTCTATCAGCGCCTGATGATAGGTCTACTATCATTAAGTTCAAATATAATTAAGGCCTGAAATGTCGAGCTTTCCTTGTGAACAACACTAGCATGAATCTGAATAATCACAAAAAATGGACCTTGCACTCTATCTCAGAGGGGATGTTTAGATAGGGAAATGTCACTGAAATATATAGACAATTTGAGGTATCTTCTACACACAGGAGTTCAGCCATCAGACTGACAACTTCATTCTAATCTGAAGAGGAGGGAGAGAGAAGGTTCCTGTCACCTAGTTGGGAAATCTTAGTTAAATGTGACTCTTGGCAGCTGCTAGTCTAAAAATAAGCCCTGCTTGTTCCCGGATTGTGAATATGAGATTGCCATATCGCAACCCCTTCCCATAATAATAAATCAAGCCGAGATGAGATATGCTCAAATTAAGTTTTCCTTTCCCCAGGTATCAAAATGGCTGAAACAATTGTTATAACATTGCCTTTTGAGAAATGGGCATATCCCCACCACAGCAATTAAATGTGCTTTGAGAGCATGGTGTGAATCATTTTTGGTCTGAAATGAAACTGTGGCTTTAAACTCGGMATAGCACTTACTGCATTTTTTACCAGGGGAAGCTGGGCCTCCGCACATCCAGAGTAAGCACTGTTATTTACTGCAGAGGGATACCCATGTGTGCCGCCAGCTGTGTTCCCTTGGAAACTACCTTCCAATAGAATAACTCTAGTATCCGTACAACTTATTAACATGATAAAATTAAGAAATACGCTTGCTGATGGTTTCGTATGCAGGCTTTTTTCGTTCCTAATTATGTGCTTGAGAGAAGTATTTAGATTTTGGCCTACTGTAGCCATTAATGGCCAAGCAAATGCTTAGACTGTACAGTATAAGATATGACTGTCCTGTGTAATACTGGCCTGTGTAATACTGTCCTGTGTAATACTGGCCTGTGTAATACTGTCCTGTGTACGACTGTCCTGTGTAATACTGGCCTGTGTACGACTGTCCTGTGTAATACTGGGTTGTGTACGACTGTCCTGTGTACGACTGCCCTGTCTACGACTGGCCTGTGTACGACTGTCCTATGTAATACTGTCCTGTGTACGACTGGCCTGTGTACGACTGGCCAGTTTAAGACTGGCCTGTTAACAACTGGCCTGTTTACGACTGGCCTGTTTATGACTGGCCTGTTTAAGACTGGCCTGTGTACGTCTGGCCTGTGTACGTCTGGCCTGTGTATGTCTGGCCTCTGTACGACTTGCCTGTGTACGACTGGCCTGTTTGCAACTGGCCTGTGTACGACTGACCTGTGTACGACTGGCCTGTGTACGACTACCTGTCTACGACTGTCCTGTGTACGACTGGCCTGTGTACGACGGCCTGTGTAAGAACTGCCTGTGTACGAATGACCTGTGTACGACTGCCTGTTACGACTGGCCTGTGTTAGACTGGCCTGTGTACGAATGACCTGTGTACGACTGGCCTGTGTACGACTGGCCTGTGTACGACTGGCCTGTGTACGACTGGCCTGTGTAAGACTGGTCTGTGTACGTCTGGCCTGTGTACGACTGGCCTGTGTAAGACTGGTCTGTGTAAGACTGGTCTGTGTACGTCTGGCCTGTGTGTTCCATCACCATACCATTTACCATCCTGACATGAACAAAACACCCTTTTCCTCTATCGATAATGCATGGATTGCATAATCAATATCTCTTTCAAGGGTTTTCAATTGACATTTTTATGGATGGCTACTTCAGCTTGCTGAGTCAGTTACATTTGAATGGCCTGTTTGTCACCCACAGGGCTTGGGAAAACAGAGAGAGATTTCTCCTCTTCCCTCGTGCTCTATATAGCACTTGTTTGAAATACAATCTGTCAGAATTTATACACACATCATCCAGTTGATATATGTATGATAGTCAGCTGAATTTACTCATTTCAAACGCTATAGGGAATGTATTTGTGTTAGTAATCCACCCAAAGGCCACGTTATATTTTAAAACCTGTGTGTTACCTATAAGTTGCGCAGCACAGGTGGGTGTTGTTGTTGTTGTTTATATTAAAGTGGGCAGCTATCCACAGGCTTTCAGCATAGCCGGAGAGATTCCTCATTTTCCAACCGGCCATATCCATTAAAGCACCTACAGAGAAGTTGTATTCCTACTCAAAGCACTCGGCAGGAGAGTGTTCTAGTCCATTTGAATGCTTTGACGTTTGTTTCAATGTATTTTAGAGATAAAACATCACAGTTGTCTGATAGAAAGTCTTAATGCTTTTGGCTTTCTGCTGGTTCAAAAATACATTTGCCACGAAAAAATAATAAGTTATTAATAATTTAGAGCAGAGAAATAAATGCATCTGTTTGGAAAAAAGCCTGAGTGGATTCTGCATCAAGGACTTTGAAGACATTGGATTTCATCAAAAACACATACAATATAAATGTCGAAATGGAAAACAAGAAAAGTCAGAAATGCTATCTATCTTTAAAATTTTAACCTCGGACAATTCGTAGCACTGAGCACAATAACACAAAATATCCAACTGGGCACAGACGTCATTTCAACATTTAGTTTTGATTTACCTTCGTTTGAGTTGTCAACTAACGTGAATACAACATGAAATCAACAAAAAAATTCTCCATGTCAGTGGATTTAGGTTAAAAGTTGGGTAAAACAAAAGATTTTTGTTGTTGAAATGATGTGGAAACATCTTTGATTCAACCAATTTTTGCCCAGCGGGATGCTTCAGATGTGAACTATTTCCGAATGGCAAGACAGACCACCATGACAGAACCTGATCCGGCACCCTACATTTGTGCCTTATTTCTCTGAAAATTAAAGAACATATTCCTCCTTTCCTATAAGTGTCCTCTCTTATTCCCACTATAATTTATCTTGCAGAGGCACACTATCTCCATCCTATGCAATTGGCTGAACTTTCACTTAATTTTACTCAATATCAGTGTATTAAGATCACCACAGGGCATTCACAAGCAAAGTATGGTGTGCATTTCTATGTTCAAATTATATTTGCTCAAACAGATGCATACCAATTATCTTTTCATTACAAATGTTTTGAGTCAATTAAATACTATATTTTGTTCAACAGGTGATTCCTAGTTCTGTGTAAAAACAGATACTTGCAGACTTTAAAATCGTATTACTAACATTTCCAGAACGTTAACATACAACAATACCTAATGGAACTAAAAACCTATTTACAAAGGTTAATGGATGTATTGAAGCCAGTGATGTTCTATTCACGTGGATTAAGGGATTTCTGCAGGTGTCCGACCCTGCCCCACTCACTGCTTTAATTCAGCCTGACATCTAAGCTAATGGGCTGCTGTAGATCGCCTAGGCGCTCTGCAATGGTATGCCTTAACAGAGGCTAAAGAACAGAGGGCATGTGCCCTCGCTCACCTCACTCTCAGACAGCCCAACATTTAACAGACATTTGACATTTAACACATCTCCAACTTTGACACCCTCCAAATAGTATCAAGCTAATGAGGGATAATTCCGGTGGAAGGTTCAGTTTCAGACTCCCAACTCTCAATGCCTAATGGCCATTACAAATATGTTCTTCATGAGAGCTTTATATGACAAGAGTGATGTCTGAGACATTATGATTTACCTAACAACAGAGCATATGCTTTACTTATCATCAGCTTTATTTACAGTGCCTTCAGAAAGCATTCACACCCCTTGAGTTTTTTCACATTTGGTTATGTTACAGTCTGAATTTAACACTGATTGCATTTAGATTTTGTATCACTGGCCTACACACAATAACCCCTTAATGTCAAAGTAGAATTGTGTTCTTTCATTTTTTTACAAATTGATTAAGAATGAAAAGCGGAAATGTCTTCAGTCAATAAGTATTTAACCCCATTTTTATGGCAAGATTAAATAAGTTCAAGAGTGTAAATGTGCTTAACCTGAAAATGGTTGTCTAGCAATGATCAACAACCAATTTGACAGCTTGAAGAATTTTGAAAAGAATAATGGGCAAATGTTTTACAATCCAGGTGTGGAAAGCTAGTACCCAGAAAGACCTTGCAATTGTTGCCAAAGGTGATTCTACAAAGTATTGACTCGGGGGTGTGAATACTTATGTAAATTAGATATTTCTGTATTTCATTTTTAAAACATTTGCAAACATTTCTAAAAACATGTTTTCACTTTGTCATTGTGGGGTATTCTGTGTAGATGTGAAAATATTAAATATTTTTTTTAATCAATTTTGAATTCAGGCAGTAACACAACAAAATGTGGAATAGGTCAAGGGGTATGAATAGTTTCTGAAGGCATTGTATATGTTTACCCTGTAATATTACAGAGACTAACTTAGTAGTTGAGGTAAAAATTATGTTGAATAATAATAAACTACATTCCTTAACATATACCAATGCAACTAGCCAGCTTGCGAATGTACGCGTCAACACTCGAATACTATAAATACATTTGTTCTAAGATAACTTCATGTTTAAGATTATTATTAAGAGGCTTATAGTACTCATGAGCTGTTTATAGCAACCACAGACCAAGTTTTATTTGATCAAGTCTATCCTAGCCAGAGATGTAAAGTTAGAACCAATGCAGAGCCTTATGCTTTGTGTATAGTGTAGATAACATTTAGCCTATCAATACAGCATAATGAATAGTCAATCAGTTACTCTATACATGAGGAATGCATTTACTCAAATCAACTAATACGATAAACTGGTCACGAATTAAATGGCGTGCAAAACAAGTACATGAAATACACGATGCAACAGAATACAACAGAGTAAATGACTATCATCAGCTGTGTCTTCAAAATAATCTCTAGAAAGAAGGTCTGTATGTCTGGTACACACAGGTGCTTGGAAACAAGATCTCAAAGTATCAGTGAATTCACTGCCCTTTTAACCAAATTCAAGTGGGAACTCACCCCCAACCTGAAAAAACATTTCTTTGCAGTTTTCTAGTGAAAACACAAGGCAGGAACAAGACACCCAGTCTAATTAACACATTACCAAATACAATGATAACAACAGGACACAGGAATGGCCCCATCTGGTAAGTGATCAGCTAACAAACAAATAATATCCAGTCACTCTCCTGGCGTCAGTCACTCAGTCACCCCAGGAGTCCGTGGGAACATCTCGTCCAGAGCTGGAGGTGGGAGCTCAGGATGTACTTTGCGTCCGTGAAATGTAAACATATGACCATCTCTACTGAAAATGCCCTATTGAATCAACATGTTGGGCTGTCCTCAGCAACTCGCCAGTATCACCTCCTTACATTTTTCCACGAGAATTCAAATAATTATGATACCRTATCATGATAGATAATCAAAATAAACTCTTCTCTTGGGAGTCTTTTTTTCTTTCAGTTATTGAGAAGATGAAAGATTGTGGGTTCTTGTACTTGCAAATGTTGAAAACATCTCATGCTGTCAAGAAATGCAGCCTTGTGTAGTCTTCAACACGCACTCCACATCAATGTCTCCTCAAGTACTTTCAGCCTCCATTAAACCTAATCTAAAGATGAAAGTGATCACAAGAAATGTGGAGGTAGAGCCATACTTACATGTAGTCACTTGCCTTATTATTATTCTGTCATCCACTGCCCTGGCACCATAATAGCAGGGATAATATATACCACTAATGCATTTAGAATAAAATAAACAACTCTCCCTTTGAGGTTTGCATACATTACTTCTTTGGGCAAACATCTACTGGTTAAAACATAGATTTTCTACCTTTTATGGTAAATTAACGCATTGCCAGTGTTTTGGGCTCCTGAGTGCAGCGGTCTAAGGCACTGCATCTCAGTGCTAGAGGTGTCACTACAGACCCTGGTTCGATTCCAGGTTGTATCACAACCGGCCGTGATTTGGAGTCCCATAGGGCGGCGCACAATTGGCCCAGCGTCACTATAGACCCTGGTTCGATTCCAGGCTGTATCACAACCGGCCATGATTTGGAATCCCATAGGGCGGCGCACAATTGGCCCAGCGTCGTCCGGGTTAGGGTTTGGCCGGGGTAGTTCATCATTGTAAATAAGAATTTGTTCTTAACTGACTTGCCTAGTTAAATAAAAATAAATAAATAATAAAGTATTTGACACAATTTTCAAATCATATCAAATGAATGTCTATAAAGACATTATCTTGACATTATCTATCCTATCTCAACATTATCTGTGTGTATGTGTGTGCGTGTGCGTGTGTTGGGGTGTTAGTGTGAGTGTGTGGGTAGAGTCCTGTGTATGTGCATAGAGTCAGTGCAAGAGAGTTAGTTAAAAAAAGAGTCAATGGGTTAAATGCGGAAGACACATTTCAGTTGAATGCATTCAGTTMTACAACTGACTAGGCATCCCCCTTTCCCTTTCCCAACGCAGGTAGGCTGAGCAGCCATTGACTAGCTGTTTAGCAGTCTTATGTCTTGGGGGTAGAAGCTGTTCAGGGTCCTGATGGTTCCAGACTTGGTACACTGGTACCGCTTGCTGTGCGGTAGCGGAGAGAACAGTCTATTTATTCGGTGSCTGGAGTCAACGGCAATTTTTTGGGCCTTCCTCTGACACCACCTGGTAAGGCAGGGAGCTCGGCCACAGGGATGTACTGGGCTAAACTCATCACCCTCTGTAGTGCCTTGCAGTCGGGTGCCTTGCAGTTGCCGTACCAAGTGGTGATGCAGCCAGTCAAGATACTCTCAATGGTGCAGCTGTATAACTTTTTGAGGATCTGAGGGCCCATGCCAAATCTGTTTAGTCTCCTGAGGGTGAATAGGTGCTGTTTTGCCCTCTTCACAACTGTGTGGGTGTGTGGTGTCCATGTTAATTCCTTAGTMATGTGGACACCGAGGAACTTGATGTTCTTGACACGCTCCACTCCAACCTCATCGAAGTGGATGGAGGCGTGCTCACCCCTCCGTTTCCTGTAGTCTAGGATCAGCTCCTTTGTCTTGCTGATGTTGAGGGAGAGGTTGTTGGGGTGGGTTGAAGGAGCAGTGGATGGTTGTAACAATGGAAGGATGAGTCATATAATCAAACAGAAAAGAGGAGTACCTAGCTAGATAATTGAGTGGGTGGCATCATTGTCAAACTCAACCTCTGTCCCCTCTTCACATGAGAGTGTAAAGTCCAGTGCTGCTTGTTTGAAGAAGGTTCCGGAATTTTCTCAATTTTGAWTTGTTCTCTTATTGGTATTACGAGAGTGAAACTGAAGAGATCAGCCTTCAACTAAAATAAAACAGTGATAAACAARGGAACATTATTTTGTTGGAGTCAGCACAGCCATCCCTAGCCTTTTGAAGGCCCTAWGTGACGTAACGTTAGCTAGCATGTTAGCCTATCTGGAATAGGTAAATTAGCTAGCTAATGTTACAGTCCTGTATTTAAATCTGAAAGCCATCAGCAATATCATATAGCTAGCTAGCTATCWTTTGAATAGACACTGTCAATCAATTTCTCATATGTCATTGCTAGACTCACTTGTCCCTTCAGCAGAGTAAACATGTTTGTTTATTTGTTCTATCTTTGACTAACGTTAGCTAACGTAAACTAGCTAATGCTAGGAAATAAAAGTAGCTCAATGTGGTAGCCATCTATTCCACCCTTGTCTGGAAAACACTCCGTTACTAAAGATATAATTGTCGATATATCTCTATTTGTGTGTTGTTAGCACTGATGAATGTGTATACATTGTCTAAGGTTTGTTAGTTCATTCTCAGCTGGCTAGCAATCTTGCTGCTAATTTAGTGGTACTAGTTAGCTAACAGCAAGCTGACAATATTGATATGTTCATGTTAGGTATGCTAAGCTAGCCAGTCTAATAGAGATCAATACAATTAGTGGGYTGGTTAAAGAGTGTATTGATGTATTTTGTTGTAGGTGGTACAGAATCTGATCCACCAGTATGGGCTTCCAACCCCTAGCTCTGCACAAGGTGAAAGTAAATTGTCCCRCCCKAAATATTTATTTTTATAAAACTCTGGAGTCCTTCCACAGTGCCCTACTGAAAAATACCCCAAAGCGGCAGAATTMTGGGTGCACGAGCATGAGGGAGGGGACATTGCGGTTATGGAGCAAAACAACATTGTGGGACAGAAACCAGAAAGGGACACTGAAAGGTATAAAATCAAGACTAAAACAGTAATGACACAACCACCTCCTCCTTCTCTCTGCAGATTTTCAAAACACAATATGAAGACATGTCTACAAAAATCCTCTGCTACAGGCTACTATTGGCAAMAATGATCTGTGAAAGTCAATGGGTTGGGGGAGGTTTACATTTAGGCCATGAAATGAGGATGGGGTTTTTGTTTGTGCAGGGTTCTGCTTAGAGACAGTACATGTATAGTTGTGTATAAGAACTATTGAATGGTGCCGTTTCTCCTGTCTCCCATACACAACAATGCATGCTGTGTAATAACTGCCAATTCACTTTGTTGACTGAACTTTCCTCTCAAAAGCAGCTCCCAATGTCCCTGATTGTCCCTAAACAACTCACAAGTCTGTCTCTAAACACTTGGGTCCCAATCAGTTGACACCTTTACCAACCTTATTACTGATGAAAGTGTTTGTTCTGGTGCCTCTAGGGCAATTCAGAAAGCTGATTGAGGACCTTATTACTGATCAATGTGTTTTTCTTTCTGTTTGCATTTTGTATTCATATTTTGATGTGTGTATTTTCTGTAATTTATGTCATTCAAACTCATCTGTAAAAGAGACTTTGGTCTCAGTTTAACTTGCTGATAAAAAAAGGTTAATAAATAAACAAAAGTGTCTTGCCCTACGTCCCTAAAATTGTAACAACACAACCATGTCTTTCCAGGAGAATCTTCTGCAAGAGGTKCAAACAGTTGGTGGTTAWTAAGGTCTACGATCCCTACACCACTTCCGGCAGAGTCTTGTCTAACTGTCCGTACACCGTAGACAGGACAAGACCATTCGCCACAAGCACAAAGAGTCTCAGCTTCCAAACACCATTGCCAGTGTACCAAAGCTGGATAAAGGACTGTGGCTGTGTTTACACAGGTAACGTAATTCAGAWTTTTTTTTCATGAATTGGTCTTTTGACCAATCAYATCAGTTCTGAAAAAGCTCTGATGTGATTGGTCAAAAGACCAATTAGTGGGTCAGTATAGGGCTGGCTCAGTATAGGGCTGGGCAGTATACSATATTGTACTATATACCGGTATTGATGCARGGACCGGTTTTGGTGTRCACTTTACCTTTTATAAAGGTATTTGAATGTTTAGTTTGTTAAATCTGATATTCCGTGCGTAAAGTCAATTTTTATTATTTAAACCGTTACTTTAGTCATCCCTCCGTTCTCTCTTTCTCTCCTTGTCACTTTCCTCACAGCCCCGGCCCCTGTCTCTCAAGGAGCGRATTTGTTGTTGCTTGACCACGAGACACTTGTGTTCAGTCTGCATGGTCAATGCAGCACATGCAACAATGTTGTCTCCACTTATTAACATAAATCCTCAAGAGTTCTATACTCACACAATTACTTTGTGTTTCTTATATCTGCAAACAGCTAGTTTGTCTTTTCGCAAGTTTTATGTAAATCGTGTTAGCCGCTAATGCTAATCGCTAGTTAGCTGGAAGATATAATAGGGTGTATCATTCAGCGTGCGAAGCCCAGACCTGCCTTCCTCCTGGGCAATTATGTGTGAAAGACATCTCACTGATCTAGAAATGCCTGGGACATGATGAAAACAAGCCCAGAATCTGCCAGGGTGAATTTCCCCTTTAACATTTTACTACTTTAATTTAGTGAATTTGTCCCAATACTTTTGGTCGCCTATGTACAAAAATGTCTGTCATTTCTAAACGGTTTACAGATATGGTTGAAAATATTCTCAAATGAAAGCTGACAGTCTGCACTTTATCCTTGTAGTCATTATATCATTTCAAATTCAACGTGCTGGAGTACAGAGACAAAAGAAAAATAATGTGTCACTGTCCCAATACTTTTGGAGCTCAGTATATACAGTAGTATATACACACCAATATACACACTCAATAACATACACTACATTGACACATCCACACACATTCACAAACACCACACACACACACACTCACATAGCAAGAACATGCACCCTTTGCTATGAGACTCGAAAATGATCATTGATCATCCTTGAGATGTTTCTACAACTTGATTGGAGTCCACCTGTGGTAAATTCAATTGATTGGACATGATTTGGAAAGGCACACACCTGTCTATATGAGGTCCCACAGTATACAGTGCATGTCAGAGCATAAACCAAAGCATGAGGTCGAAGGATTTGTCCGTAGTGATCCGAGGCAGGATTGTGTCGGATCTGGAGAATGGTACCAAAACATTTCTGCAGCATTGAAGGTCCCCAAGAACACAGAGGCTTCCAACATTCTTAAATGGAAGATGTTTGTAACCACCAAGACTCTTCCTAGAGCTGGCCGCCAAGCCAGACTGAGCAGATAGGGGAGAAGGGCATTGGTCAGGGAGGTGACCAAGAACCCTACGGTCACTCTGACAGAGCTCCAGAGTTCCTCTGTGGAGATGGGAGAACCCAGAAGGACAATCATCTCTGCAGCACTCCACCAATCAGGCCTTTATTTTAGAGTGGCCAGATGGAAGCCACTCCCCAGGAAAAGGCACATGACAGCGTGCTTGGAGTTTGCCTTAAAGCACCTAAAGGACTGTCAGACCATGAGATTCTCTGGTCTGATGATACCAAGATATAACTCTTTGGCCTGAATTCCAAGCATCACATCTGGAGGAAACCTGGCGCCATCCCTAAGGCGAAGCATGTTGGTGGCAGCATCATGCTGTGGGGATGTTTTTCAGCGGCAGGGACTGGGAGACTAGTCAGGATCGAGGGAAAGATGAATGGAGCAAAGTACAGAGATCCTTGATGAAAACTTCCTCCAGAGCGCTCAGGACCTCAGACTGGGACGAAGGTTCACCTTCCAACAAGACAATAACCCTAAGCACACATCCAAGACAACGCAGGAGTCACTTCGGGACAAGTCCCTGGATGTCCTTGAGTGGCCCAGCCAGAGCCCGGACTTCAACCCGATCGAACATCTCTAGAGAGACCTGAAAATAGCTGTGCAGCGACGCTCCCCATCCAACCCAACAGAGCTTAAGAGTTACATTATCAGTAACCATCACTCCTGTGTTCCAATGGTATGTTGTGTTAGCTAATCCAAGTTTATCATTTTAAAAGGCTAATTGATCATGAGAAAACCCTTTTGCAATTATGTTAGCACAGCTGAAAACTGTTGTTCTGATTAAAGAAGCAATACAACTGGCCTTCCGTAGACTAGTTGAGTATCTGGACTATCAGCATTTGTGGGTTCAATTACAGGCTCACAATGGCCAGAAACAAAGAACTTACTTCTGAAACTCGTCAGTCTATTCTTGTTCTAAGGAACGAAGGCTATTCTATGTGAGAAATTGCCAAGAAACTGAAGATCTATTACAACGCTGTGTACTACTCCCTTCACAGAACAGTGCAAACTGGCTCTAACCAGAATAGAAAGAAGAGTGGGAGGCCCCAGTGCAGAACTGAGAAGAAGACAAGTACATTAGAGTGTCTAGTTTGAGAAACAGACGCCTCACAAGTCGTCAACTGGCAGCTTCATTAAATAGTACCCGCAAAACTACAGTCTCAAATTCAACAGTGAAGAGGCAACTCCAGGATGCTGGCCTTCTAGTCAGAGTTGCAAAGAAAATACAATTTATTCGCAACTCTGCCTAGAAGGCCAGCATCCTGTTTTCCAGTGTAGGGAAATCTTAAAGCTACAATGACATTCTAGATGATTCTGTGCTTCCACTTTTGTGACAACAGTTTGGGGAAGGCCCCTTTCCTGTTTCAGCATGACAATYTTTTTCACAATTCCTGACATTTAATCCTAGTAAAAATACCCTGTCTTAGGTCAGTAAGGATCACCACTTTATTTTAAGAATGTGAAATATCAGAACAATAGTAGAGAATGATTTATTTTAGCTTTTATTTCTTTCCTCACATTCCCAGTGGGTCAGAAGTTTACATACACTCAAATAGTATTTGATAGCATTGCCTTAAAATAACTTGGGTCAAACGTTTCGGGTAGCCTTCCACAAACTTCCCACAATAAGTTGGGTGAATTTTGGCCCATTTCTTCTGACAGAGCTGGTGTAACTGAGCCAGGTTTGTAGGCCTCCTTCCTTTCACATGCTTTTTCAGTTCTGCCCACACATTTTCTATAGGATTGAGGTCAGGGCTTTCTGGTGGCCACTCCAATACCTTGACTTTGTTGTCCTTAAGCCATTTTGCAACAACTTTGGAAGTTTGCTTTGGGTCATTGTCCATTTGGAAGACCCATTTGCAACCAAGCTTTAACTTCTTGAATGATGTCTTGAGATGTTGCTTCAATATATCCACATAATTTTCCTGCCTCATGATGCCATCTATTTTGTGAAGTGCACCAGACCCTCCTGCAGCAAAGCACCCCCACAACATGATGCTGCCACCCCTGTACTTCACGGTTGGGATGGTGTTCTTCGGCTTGTTTGTACAGATGAACGTGGTACCTTCAGGCGTTTGGAAATTGCTCCCAAGGATGAACCAGACTTGTGGAGGTCTACAATTTTTATTCTGAGGTCTTGGCTGATTTCTTTTGATTTTCCCATGGTGTCAAGCAAAGAGGCACTGAGTTTGAAGGTACACCCACAGGTACACCTCCAATTGACTCAAATGATGTCAATTAGCCTATCAGAAGCTTCTAGAGCCATGATATCATTTTCTGGAATTTTCCAACCTGTTTAAAGGCACAGTCAACTTAATGTATGTAAACTTCTGACCCACTGGAATTGTGATACAGTGAATTATAAGTGAAATAATCTGTCTGTAAACAATTGTTGGAAAATTACTTGTGTCATGCACAAAGTAGATATCCTAACCGACTTGCCAAAACTATAGTTTGTTAACAAGAAATTTGTGGAGTGGTTGAGAAACGAGTTTTAATGACTCCAACCTAAGTGTATGTAAACTTACGACTTCAACTGTATATATTGATTTATTTTTGGGTAGCCCGGTCAGTGCCTCTTAGTGGCCAGGGGTCCTAAGTGACTGCTTATGTCGCTAATGTCTGGAGCAGCCTACTACTTCTAGTGATCTAATACATTCATTCAATCAATCAATCAATCAATCAATCCATGCCAGTGTTGCGTCTGGAGCACTTTGTCCACAGTGTCAGTGTCCTTCTAAAAACTCCCAATAGAGACCGGACAATAAACTCATCCACAAGGTGTGTGAGGAATTCAAATGAAAAGTTACATGAAATGCTTGAAATAAAACAGTGACATTGAGGGAAATGGAGATGCATCCGGATGGCACAGAAAATTATTTGATGGAAATTGGATATGGGGTCTTGTTTCACAAACGGCAGGCATTGTGAACTCTACATTTCACACTTTTGATTTGGCTTGAAGATGCATGGAAATGTCTTGGCAGTCTACAATAMTCCTGCTAAATTAGTTTGTGCTCCATTTTCAGAACCTAAATCGATGAAACGGCTTCTTTTGGCATTTAGAACATCCATTTACTGTGGCTGAAACTATCCACCTGAAGCTACTACAGGCAGTCATTTAAGTCTGAAGTGCCAATGCTACTGTATCTCAGCTATGATTTGCTCAAATATATTGAAGCGAGAAGCAATCTGCATATATACTGTAAGAATTACATCCTGCATGTTGCCAAGAGAGCACTGGATATTTGACCGATATTCATGGAATTGTTACCTTCCGTGAGGTTTTACTGAATTTCCATTTTTCTGTCTGGCAGATCACCTCTCGGTTGGAATGTCAAGCTGATCTCATGGAGAACTGTGGGACGGCAATGGAACAAAATAACAGTTACTTTGAGAAACATCTTGTGTCATCTTAGATAATGGCTAACAATGGACAGTAGGAACGCCAAAAATTCTTATATTGTCCATAATGTATATGTATTTCTATGTTGCTATACATCACAAATAGAGTAAATATTAAAACTATGCATAGCCTGTTGGAATGTTTGCATGAAACAAAGAATAGTAAAATGTCCATCTCACCTATCTTGGACATGTATTGAACTAAAGTATGACATACACAGACATTGCCTCTATTAAAGCTCTATGTTGTCCACCAGAAATTACTGTTTTAATATTTGACAATGTCATTACTGTCAGTGAAGGAGTGATTACACTCCCTGTCATTCAGGAGAAGACTTTTAGGGCAGACATCTTGTAATTGAACCCCCCTGAAGCATTACACTATAGATGACTGGCAATTTGATAGTACACCTTATTTGATCTATAATATGATCTTCTAAGGTCAAAAAGTACTTGGTATTACTCTGATATATGGCTCTTCATCGATTATCCTGTAATAGGCTGCAGAAGTGCTGAGGCAGTTTATCTCTTTGAAGGTATTGAGCATTAGGCAATACCAATGTTCTCAAATCAAATCATATTTATTTATATATCCCTTCTTACATCAGCTGATATCTCAAAGTGCTGTACAGAAACCCAGCCTAAAACCCCAAAACAGCAAGCAATGCAGGTGTAGAAGCACGGTGGCTAGGAAAAACTCCCTAGAAAGGCCAAAACCTAGGAAGAAACCTAGAGAGGAACCAGGCTATGAAGGGTGGTCAGTCTGGCTGTGCCGGGTGAAGATTATAACAGAACATGGCCAAGATGTTCAAATGTTCATAAATGACCAGCATGGTCAAATAATAATAATCACAGTAGTTGTCGAGGGTGCAACAAGTCAGAACCCCAGGAGTAAATGTCAGTTGGCTTTTCATAGCCGATCATTAAGAGTATCTCTACCGCTCCTGCTGTCTCTAGAGAGTTGAAAACAGCAGGTCTGGGACAGGTAGCACGTCCGGTGAACAGGTCAGGGTACCATAGCCGCAGGCAGAACAGTTGAAACTGGAGCAGCAGCACGGCCAGGTGGACAGGGGACAGCAAGGATCATCATGCCAGGTAGTCCTGGGGCATGAGACTAGGGCTCAGATCCTCCGAGAGAGAGAAAGAAAGAGAGAAAGATAGAATTAGAGAGAGCAACTTAAATTCACACAGGACACCGGATAAGACAGGAGAAGTACTCCAGATATAACAGACTGACCCTAGCCCCCCGACACGTAAACTACTGCAGCATAAATACTGGAGGCTGAGACAGGAGGGGTCAGGAGACACTGTGGCATAATCCGATGAAACCCCCGGACAGGGCCAAACAGGAAGGATATAACCCCACCCACTTTGCCAAGCACAGCCCCCACCACATGAGGGATATCTTCAACCACCAACTTACCATCCTGAGACAAGGCCGAGTATAGCCCACAAAGATGTACGCCACGGCACAACCCAAGGGGGGGCGCCAACCCAGACAGGAAGATCACGTCAGTGACTCAACCCACTCAAGTGACGCACCCCTCCTAGGGACGGCATGGAAGAGCACCAGTAAGCCAGTGACTCAGCCCCTGTAATAGGGTTAGAGGCAGAGAATCCCAGTGGAGAGAGGGGAATCGCCAAGGCAGAGACAGCAGAGGCGGTTCGTTGCTCCAGAGCCTTTCCGTTCACCTTCACACTCCTGGGCCAGACTACACTCAACATATGACCTACTGAAGAGATGAGTCTTCAGTAAAGACTTAAAGGTTGAGACCGAGTCTGCGTCTCTCACATGGGTAGGCAGACCATTCCATAAAAATGGAGCTCTATAGGAGAAAGCCCTGCCTCCAGCTGTTGGCTTAGAAATTCTAGGGACAATTAGGAGGCCTGCGTCTTGTGACCGTAGCGTACGTGTAGGTATGTACAGCAGGACCAAATCGGAAAGATAGGTAGGAGCAAGCCTATGTAATGCTTTGTAGGTTAGCAGTAAATCCTTGAAATCAGCCCTTGCCTTAACAGAAGCCAGTGGTAGGGAAGCTAGCACTGGAGTAATATGATCAAATTTTTGGTTCTAGTCAGGATTCTAGCAGCCGTATTTAGCACTAATTGAAGTTTATTTAGTGCTTTTTTCCGGGTAGCCGGAAAGTAGAGCATTGCAGTAGTCTAACGTAGAAGTAACAAAAGCATGGATACATTTTTCTGCATATTTTGGACAGAAAGTTTCAGATTTTTGCAATGTTACGTAGATGGAAAGAAGCTGTCCTTTAAACAGTCTTGATATGTTCGTCAAAAAAAGAGATTAGGGTCCAGAGTAACGCCGAGGTTCTTCACAGTTTTATTTGAGACGACTGTACAACCATCAAGATTAATTGTCAGATTCAACAGACGATCTCTTTGTTTCTTGGGACCTAGAACAAGCATCTCTGTTTGTCCGAGTTTAAATAGTAGAAAGTTTGCAGCCATCCACTTCCTTATGTCTGAAACACAGACTTCTAGCGAGGGCAATTTTGGGGCTTCACCATGTTTCATTGAAATGTACAGCTGTGTGTTCATCCGCATAGCAGTGAAAGTTAACATTATGTTTTCGAATGACATCCCCAAGAGTGAAAATTATATAGTGAAAACAATAGTGGTCCTTAAACGGAACCTTGAGGAACACCGAAATTTACAGTTGATTTGTCAGAGGACAAACCATTCACAGAGACAAACTGATATCTTTCCGACAGATAAGATCAAACCAGGCCAGAACTTGTCCGTGTAGACCAATTTGGGTTTCCAATCTCTCCAAAAGAATGTGGTGATTGATGGTATCAAAAGCAGCACTAAGGTCTAGGAGCACGAGGACAGATGCAGAGCCTCAGTCTGACGCCATTAAAAGGTAATTTACCACTTCACAAGTGCAGTGTCAGTGCTATGATGTTCTAAAACCAGACTGAAGCATTTCGTATACATTGTTTGTCTTCAGGAAGCAGTAGTTGCTGCGCAACAGCTTTTCTAACATTTTTGGGAGGAATGGAAGATTCGATATAGGCCGATAGTTTTTTTATATTTTCTGGGTCAAGGTTTGGCTTTTCAAGAGAGCTTTATTACTGCACTTTTAGTGAGTTTGGTACACATCCGGTGGATAGAGAGACGTTTATTATGTTCAACATAGGAGGGCCAGGGCACAGGAAGCAGCTCTTTCAGTAGTTTAGTTGGAATAGGGTCCAGTATGCAGCTTGAAGGTTTAGAAGCCATGATTATTTTCATCATTGTGTCAAGAGATATAGTACTAAAACACTTGAGTGTCTCTCTTGATCCTAGGTCCTGGCAGAGTTGTACAGACTCAGGACAACTGAGCTTTGGAGGAATACGCAGATTTAAAGAGGAGTCCGTAATTTGCTTTCTAATGATCATGATCTTTTCCTCAAAGAAGTTCATGAATTTATTACTGCTGAAGTGAAAGCCATCCTCTCTTGGGGAATGCTGCTTTTTAGTTAGCTTTGCAAAGGAATCAAAAATACATTTCGGATTGTTCTTATTTTCCTCAATTAAGTTGGAAAAATAGGATGATCAAGCAGCAGTGAGGTCTCTTCGATACTGCACGGTACTGTCTTTCCAAGCTAGTCAGAAGACTTCCAGTTTGGTGTGGCGCCATTTCCGTTCTAATTTTCTGGAAGCTTGTTTCAGAGCTAGGGTATTTTCTGTATACCAGGGAGCTAGTTTCTTATGACAAATGCTTTTAGTTTTTAGGGGTGCAACTGCATCTAGGGTAGGTGGTTAACTGATTTTTGTCCTCTGACGTCCTTGGGTAGGCAGAGGGAGTCTGGAAGGGCATCAAGGAATCTTTGGGTTGTCTGAGAATTTATAGCACYACTTTTGATGCTCCTTGGTTGGGGTCTGAGCAGATTATTTGTTGCCATTGCAAACATAATAAAATGGTGACCGATAGTCCAGGATTATGAGGAAAAACATTAAGATCCACAACATTTATTCCATGGGACAAAACTAGGTAGAGTGTCACGCCCTGACCATAGTTTGCTTTGTATATTTATATTTTATACAAAAAACTATATTTTGTATAGTTTGGTCAGGGTGTGATCTGAGTGGGCATTCTATGTTGTATGTCTAGTTTGTRTGTTTCTGTGTTTGGCCTGATATGGTTCTCAATCAGAGGCAGGTGTTAGTCMTTGTCTCTGATTGGGAACCATATTTAGGTAGCCTGTTTTGTCATTGTGGATGGTGGGTGATTGTCTATGTGTAGTGTTTGTGTCAGCACAATTGTTCATTAGCTTCACGGTTGTCACTTTGTTGTTTTGTAGTGTTCAGTTTTTTCCATTAAAATGACGAACACTTACCACGCTGCGTATTGATCCTCCGATCCTTCTCGCTTCTCCTCCTCAGACGAGGAGGAAGACGACAGCCGTGACATCCAGAGTATGACTGTGACAGTGAGTAGGTCCAGAGACATGTTGGACAAAACCCACTGAGTCGATGATGGCTCCGAAAGCCTTTTGGAGTGGGTCTGTGGACTTTTCCATGTGAATATTAAAATCACCAAAAATGTGAATATTATCTGCTATGACTACAAGGTCCGATAGGAATTCAGGGAACTCAGTGAGCAACGCTGTATATGGCCCAGGAGGCCTGTAAACAGTAGCTATAAAAAGTGATTGAGTAGGCTGCATAGATTTCATGACTAGAAGCTCAAAAGACGAAAACGTCATTTTTTGGGGGTAAATTGAAATTTGCTATCGTAAATGTTAGCAACAACTCCGCCTTTGCGGGATGCACTGGGGATATGGTCACTAGTGTAACCAGGAGGTGAGGCCTCATTTAACACAGTCAATTCATCAGGCTTAAGCCATGTTTCAGTCAGGCCAATCACATCAAGATTATGATCAGTGATAAGTTCATTGACTATAACTGCCTTTGAAGTGAGGGATCTAACATTAAGTAGCCCTATTTTGAGATGTGAGGTATCACGATCTCTTTCAATAATGGCAGGAATGGAGGAGGTCTTTATTCTAGTGAGATTGCTAAGGCGAACACCGCCATGTTTAGTTTTGCCCAACCTAGGTCGAGGCACAGACAAGTTCTCAATGGGGATAGCTGAGCTGACTACACTGACTGTGCTAGTGGCAGACTCCGCTAAGCTGGCAGGCTGGCTAACAGCCTGCTGCCTGGCCTGCACTCTATTTCATTGTGGAGCTAGAGGAGTTAGAGCCCTGTCTATGTTGGTAGATTAGATGAGAGCACCCCTCCAGCTAGGATGGAGTCCGTCACTCCTCAGCAGGCCAGGCTTGGTCCTGTTTGTGGGTGAGTCCCAGAAAGAGGGCCAATTATCTACAAGTTCCATCTTTTGGGAGGGGCGGAAAACAGTTTTCAACCAGCGATTGAGTTGTGAGGCTGCTGTAGAGCTCATCACTCCCCCTAACTGGGAGGGGGCCAGAGACAATTACTCGATGCCGACACATCTTTCTAGCTGATTTACACGCTGAAGCTATGTTGCGCTTGTTGACCTCTGACTGTTTCATCCTAACATCGTTGGTGCCGACGTGGATAACAATATCTCTATATTCTCTACACTCGCCAGTTTTAGCCTTAGCCAGCACCATCTTCAGATTAGCCTWAACGTCGGTAGCCCTGCCCCCTGGTAAAACAGTGTATGATCGCTGGATGATTCGTTTTAAGTCTAATACTGCAGGTAATGGAGTCGCCAATGACTATGGTTTTCAATTTGTCAGAGCTAATGGCGGGAAGCGGTGTCTCAGACCCCGTAACGGGAGGAGTAGAGACCAGAGAAGGCTCGGCCTCAGACTCCAACCCATTGCTTAATGGGGAAAACCGGTTGAAAGTTTCTGTCGGCTGAATGAGCGACACCGGTTGAGCATTCCTACAGCATTTCCCTCCAGAAGCCATGAGAAAGTTGTCCGGCTGCGGGGACCGTGCGGGGGGATTTATACTAACGTTACTATCTGTACTTACTGGTGGCACAGACGCTGTTTCATCCTTTCCTACACTGAAATTACCCTTGGCTAACGATTGCGTCTGAAGCTGGGCTTGCAGCACAGCTATCCTCGCCGTAAGGCGATCGTTCTCCTGTATATTATGAGTACAGCGACTGCAATTAGAAGGCATCATGTTAATGTTACTACTTAGCTTCGGCRGGTGGAGGTCCTGACGAACCATGTCCAGATAAAGCGTCCGGAGTGAAAAAGTTGAATGAAAAAAAGTTGAATGAGGGTAAAAACKAAAAAATATAAAGGGTAATTCAAAAGTAAAAACCGTAAAGTTGTCAGATAGCAAAGTAAGGTTGGCAACAAAACGCACAGCAACACATTAACAAGTCTCCAAGTTCTCTATGACTAGTGACCATGTTCATCACCGGCTAAACACACAGAACTGCAACTACATTTCATTGTAAGATGTTTACGTGCCTCTAGTAAGACAGAGTTAAGCATTTTCAAATATCTGTAAAGATGACTGGTAGCATTTAATGTACTACAGAACACACATTATCTACGAAGCTGGAGATTTAGAATGCCAATGAGATGTGGCATTTCTAAGGATGAGCCTGCCCTTGAGAGCTGCCATGGTAACAGCCTGTTAATCGCAAAATGCAAAGTGTGAATATGGTGCTGACCCTCAGGAGCCCCTGCCCAAGAGGAGATGCTACTGTCATTTGCCCGCAGCAGTGTGAGGCTGAGGCCTGGGACGCTTGAAAGCATTACAGTCGCAGGTTCAAAATGTGTCTATGCAGGGATTGCATGGATTACTGTCAGGTGAAATCCAACAATCTCTTACACTCACCTTCTATTTTCCTCTGTAATTAAASAGGTATGACATACATGGAAGATCACTTTTAGGTAAAAAGGAAATTGTCTCTGTGGAAGTTGTTCCAGTGATTATACTTCAGCTTAGTAACTATGAACTTTCAACACTGGGACATTTTGTGCCAGCTCATGTAGACCTTAGATTACTTAAGTACATACAATTTACATAAGTATCTATGCACAAATTGATAATTCCACCATCTGGGAAATGAACAGCTCCCCAATGGTTCATGTGGACCACATATTATACACTGTCTCAAAAAGATTACTGCAGTTGTTGAGGTACTAAGACAGCTCTGTCACCTCAGAGACAGCTCTGTCACCTCTGAGACAGCTCTGTCACCTCTGAGACAGCTCTGTCACCTCTGAGACAGCTCTGTKACCTCAGAGACAGCTCTGTCACCTCAGAGACAGCTCTGTCACCTCAGAGACAGCACTGTCACCTCTGAGAGAGCTATGTCATCTCTGAGAGAGCTATGTCACCTCAGAGACAGCTTTGTCGCCTCAGAGACAGCTTTGTCACCTCTGAGACAGCTCTATCACCTCTGAGACAGCTCTATCACCTCTGAGAGAGCTATGTCATCTCTGAGAGAGCTATGTCACCTCTGAGACATCTATGACACCTCTGAGACATCTATGACACCTCAGAGACAGCTTTGTCACCTCTGAGACAGTTCTGTCACCCCTGAGACAGCTATGTCACCCCTGAGATAGATATGTCCCCTCTGGCTTGACAGACTTTAAACCTCAGTGCTGTCTTCCCCTCAAAGTTCTATAATGCAGTGTCACTGCAAATCTCTTATAATGACTAGTACTTTCCTTGGACATAATATACATACAAATTAACATACAAGACAACAGGAAATACATATATTGGTGAGGATTTTCCTGTTCTTGCTCTGAAATGCGACGTGATGAGAACATGGCTCCTAAAGTAAAGTGAGCTCCAACAGTAAAGGGACAGTGACAATTTTTGTTGTTGTTTTGACTCTGTACTCCAGCACATTGGATTTTAAATTATACAAGGGCAGACTGGTTAAATTAAGGGGAACATTTTAAGGCCCCCCCTTCCCTCTTGACAGCGAACAGAAACATTTTAGTTTTATACTCAATTTCCTGCAATTTGCCATGAGGAGTAGAGAATTGTTGCAGTCACTTTTATTATAAATAAGAATATAATATGTTTCTAAACACTTTTACGTTAATGTGGACGCTACCATGATTACGGATAATCTTTAATGAATCATGAATAATGCTATAATACCTTCCCAAACATGCTAACCTCACCGTTATTGTACTTGTGCGAGGTTAGCATGTCATGGGGGAATGATATTTGTGCATCTGTAACTTTCTCACTCATCATTATTCCCAATTTATTCAGGATTATCATAATCATGGTAGCATCCACATTAACGTAAACATGTTCCAAAATGACACAATACTTAATGTACCATTCATTTCTATTGGGCCCAAAATACTGGAGGGGACTATGTACCGTAAATATAGTATATAAGTGCATTTGTCCTAACACCTTTGGTTCCCTAAAATGGGGGGACTATGTACAAAAAGTGCTATAATTTCTAAACGGTTCACCTGATATGGATGATGACACCCTCAAATTAAAGCTGACAGTTTCCACTTCAACCTCATAGTTATTGTATTAGTTCAATACATAGTGCTGGTAAGGTAACAACATCTCCACCCCGCTGATCCTCAACACTGGGGCCCACAAGGGTGCGTTCTGAGCCCTCTCCTGTACTCCCTGTTCACCCACGACTGCGTGGCCATGCACGCCTCCAACTCAATCATCAAGTTTGCGGACGACACTACGTGGTAGGCTTGATTACTAACAACACGAGACGGCCTACAGGAAGGAGGTGAGGCTCGGAGTGTGGTGTCAGGAAAATAACCTCACACTCAACGTCAACAAAACAAAGGAGATGATTGTGGACTTCAGGAAACAGCAGAGGGAGCACCCCCCATTCCACATCGACGGGACAGTAGTGAGAGGGTAGTAAGTTTTAAGGTCCTCGGTGTACACATCACGGACAAACTGAATTGGTCCACCCACACAGACAGCGTTGTGAAGAAGGCGCAGCAGCGCCTCTTCAACCTCAGGAGGCTGAAGAAATTTGGCTTGTCACCAAAAGCACTCACAAACTTCTACAGATGCACAATCGAGAGCATCCTGTCGGGCTATATCACCGCCTGGTACGGCAACTGCTCCGCCCACAACCGTAAGGCTCTCCAGAGGGTAGTGAGGTCTGCACAACGCATCACCGGGGAAAACTACCTGCCCTCCAGGACACAAACGCCACCCGATGTCACATGAAGGCAATAAAGATCATCAAGGACAACAACCACCTGAGCCACTGCCTGTTCCACCCGCTATCATCCAGAAGGCGAGGTCAGTACAGGTGCATCAAAGCAGGGACCGAGAGACTGAAAAACAGCTTCTATCTCAAGGCCATGAGACTGTTAAACAGCCACCACTAACATTTAGTGGCCGCTGCCAACATACTGACTCAACTCCAGCCACTTTAATAATGGGAATTGATGGAAATTTATGTAAAAATGTATCACTAGCCACTTTAAACAATGCCACTTAATATAATGTTTACATACCCTACATTACTCATCTCATATGTATATGTATATACTGTACTCTATATCATCTACTGCATCTTGCCATCTTTATGTAATACATGTGTCACTAGCCACTTTAAACTATGCCACTTTATGTTTATATACCCTACAGTACTCATCTCATATGTATATACTGGTACATCGATACCATCTACTGCAGCTTGCCTATGCCGTTCTGTACCATCACTCATTCATATATCTTATGTACATATTCTTTATCCCTTTACACTTGTGTGTATAAGGTAGTAGTTGTGGAATTGTGAGGTTAGATTACTCGTTGGTTATTACTGCATTGTCGGAACTAGAAGCACAAGCATTTCGCTACACTCGCATTAACATCTGCTAACCATGTGTATGTGACAAATAAGATTTGATTTGATTTGCTGGAGTACAAAGCCAAACAACAAAAGGCGTCACAGTCCCAATACTTCTGGAGCTCACTGTATGTCATCAACAGCACTGGCAGAAGCCAGAGGTATATCAAGCACGCTTTTTCCACTGTCAACTTTTTTTCCAGGTGCCAACAGCTGTAGTAATTTTTTTAGCACTTGACTTAACTGCGGCATCCAAATGGGGTATGAGGTATTCATGCGTACACACCAACAGTGGGAAGAACAAACAGATTTATTTTTCCTCCGTAAAATTCAATTATGCACACATGGTAACGAAGCCCAGAGTGCAGCTTGACACAGCAGTCTCTCTCTATCTGGGCGGAGAAGCACCATTCAACCCTATGCACAAGGCAGCACTGCATAATTGGCACCTTGTCCAAAGCTATAGCCATAATGCTGAGAATAATGCATTATGCATCAAGCCAGTGTTATGGCCTGTAGGAATGTTTGAACATGACTGTTGAGAGGTAGAGAAGAGGGGAGTCAGTGAGAGGCCAAAGGGAGTCCCAGTAAACCAGATTAAAACATCCTCTCGTCTCTTACTATGCTTAGTTGAATTAGTCGTAGCAAAACCCTCTCTGCCTAGGAAGGAACTTTGAAGGCTTTGAACACTTAAAAATTCTCACAAAGTGCTCACTGTAGATTAATCAGAGGTAAAAATGGCAAGTGGAAACAGAACAACAGTATGGCTGCCCTCTCTGGTTGCTGGAAAGCATTGCTGCTATCTACATACTAACCCCATTAGAGAGTAGACACAGCTGGATGGAGCCTGACTGCTGTTTGTTAACTTATGGGGTATATGAACTCCTATTTAAATGTATGATATGATGATGCAGCATAGAGAGGAGGTTGATGTACTTATTTGATGCTAGAAGACACAGGTTCAATGCCCAAACAACAGAAATATCCCTGGTCTCGAAGTTAGTTTCCTATGACATCACAGAGAAACAAAATACACAAAAGGTGAAAAATATTTTTCAATAGATATAAAGTACATTTTGGGAGACATGGAAAATGCTGAGAAGGGCCAGATTTTTTGTTGTTGCTGTATTTCCTGCTCTGTCTGAGAACTTTCGTTACACTTTAAACTTCAGCATCAGACGAGGTAAAGCTGTGAATGCCACTCTCCGCCTACCAGATCAAACAATTTTGTTTTTATTCAGTCTGTGGTAAACATCCTTCTGTGGTCTGTCACAGACTCCTGTATGATATGGTAAATTCATGACTATACCTGGTCTGTCTCATGGTGTGCTTTACATTCTGATCAACAGAGATTAGACAACAACAACAATAAGAACTGATAAATCCAACACTTCGAGGAGCTTCTCTTGATATACAATACTTTGCTAAAATGGGGAATGAATTATCATAACCACTTCTCAGAGGGCTTGTGCTGCATAAACTTGAGTTGCCGAGCACTCAACCAGACAACTCTGCATTGCTTGAGTGGGTGTATTTATTGTCTGGTTTTTGTGGGTATGAGTGTCTCAAAATGTTTAGCTCCTCAGCCATGAAACTCTGCAGCATATTGACAAATTTGGATCCACTCTATCTACAGCACTTTACAACCACATATTAGCCTGGACTCGTCGCAACATAGTAAACGTAAATCCGAGACAATCAAATTCGGAAATTATTCCAACCCCTTGACTTTTTCCACATTTTGTTACGTTACAGCCTTATTATAAAATGGATTAAAATGTTTTATTTCCTCATCAATCCACACACAATACCCCATAATGACAAAACAAAAACAGGCTTTTAGAAATCTCAGCAAATTTATAACAAATACAATTTTTTAATATAACACTTACATAAGTATTCAGACCCTWTACTCAGTACTTTGTTGAAGCACCTTTGGCAGCGATTACAGCCTCGAGTCTTCTTGGGTATGACGCTACAAGCTGGCACATCTGTATTTGGGGAGTTTCTACCATTCTTCTCTGCAGATCCTCTCAAGCTCTGTCAGGTCTCTCCAGAGATTGATTGGGTTCGATTGGGTTCAAGTCTGGACTCCGGCTGGGCCATTCAAGGACATTCAGAGACTTGTCCCGAAGCCACTCCTACATTGTCTTGGCTGTTGTCCTGTTGGAAGGTGAACCGTTGCCCCATTCTGAGAACCTGAGCACGGATCTCTCTGTATCATCTGTTCATCTTTCCCTCAATCCTGACTAGTCTCCCAGTACCTGTCGCTGAAAAATATCCCCACAGCATGATGCTGCCACCACCATGCTTCACTCCAGACGTGACGTTTGGCATTCAGGCCAAAGAGTTCAATATTGGTTTAATCAGACAAGAGAATCTTGTTTCTCATGGTCTGAGAGTCCTTTAGGTGCCTTTTGGCAAACTCCAAGTGGGTTGTAATGTGCCTTTTACTGAGGAATGGCTTCTGTCTGGCCTCTCTACCATAAAGGCCTGATTGGTAGAGTGCTGCAGAGATGGTTGTCCTTCTGGAAGGTTCTCCCATATCCATGCGAGGAACTCTGGAGCTCTGTCAGAGTGACCATCTGGTTCTCCCCTGATTGCTCAGTTTGGCCGGACGTCCAGCTCTAGGAAGAGTCTTGGTGGCTCCAAACTTCTTCCATTTAAGAATGATGGAGGCTACTGTGTTCTTGGGGACCTTCAACGCTGCAGACATTTTTTGGTACCCTACCCCAGATCTGTGCCTCGACACAGTCCTGTCTCGGATTCATGTCTTTGTTGTTGCTCTGACATGCTCTGTCAACTGTGGGACCTTAAATAGACAGGTGTGTGCCTTTCCAAATCATGTCCAATCAACTGAATTTACKACAGGTGGATTCCAATGGAGTTGTAGAAACATCTCAAGGATGATCAATGGAAACAGGATGCATTTGAGCTCAATTTCGAGTCTCATACCAAAGAGTCTGAATACTTATGTAAATAAGGTATTTTTGTTTTTATTTTTAATACATTTGCAAAACAATCTAAAAACCTGTTTTCGTTTTGTCATTATGGGGTATTGTGTSTAGATTGATAAGGAACATGTTTTATTTAATCCATTTTAGAACAAGGCTGTAATGTAACAAAATGTGGAAAAAGTAAAAAGTTACATTTGATACAGTATGGTTACATAAGACAGAAGGTTACTTGAGGCAAAAACAAAAGTAGGGTGGATGGGTCGGCATAGAACACAAACGTATAGCACGTTCAAATCTCATCACGGACAACTTTAGTATTTTAGTTAATTAGCAACTTTGCAACTATTTTAGCTACTTTGCAACTACTTATTATGTTAGCGAACCCTTCCCCTAACCCTTTAACCAAACTCCTAACCTTAACCCTAACCTTAACCCCTAGCCTAGATAACATTAGATTTAGTTTAAGTTTAATTTACTTACACCAAATAAAACAAGTGATAAACAGATAAAAACAAAATGGAAGCCCAAGGGCTTGTATGAAAACCACACCACCAAAGAAATGTTAATGCGAGTGTTGCGAAATGCTTGTGCTTCTAGTTCAGACAGTGAGGTAATATCTAACAATCAATGGTTTCACACTGTGGTATCACACTAGCTAACGTTGCCACAACATATTGGAATTCATAACATATCATATGTTTAGCAACTTCATAACATATTGTACGAATTGCAATTGGTAACATATCATACGAAATGGATGATGGACATCCACAAATTAATACATATACTGTACAAATCTTAAAATATCATATTCATTGGTTTACTATGCTACGTCTACCCCTGAGTCCAGGGTGTTTATTGAATTGCCCCAATAGAGAGGAGAGGTGACACCGTAACTCCTTGCGTTGTTCTATAAAGATGAGTTTAATCCCCACAGCTACTCACTCGTCAAGCTGAAGAAACAGGTCAGCTCTGGCAGGAAGGTTCATTACTCAGCTGCTGAAGGCTGGTACACACCACCATGGGAGCAGATGAGTGCAGCATATCAAACCAGAGTCTAAACCACAAAAAAATATAAATATGAAATGTTTAGGTTGTGTGGATCATTATTTGTGCTTGTTATTCTGTCACACATTCAAAAGCACATTTTGRTAACCAAAATGTAAAGTCTGAGAAGAAAAAAACCAATGAGAAACATCATTAGCTATTGGTGATTGACGGTCCGGAGGAGATGTTCAGGCAACATGTGTGTAGACCAACTGAACCAGGCTTAGCTTTAGACGGCTTTCAACTTGAATTAGACGTGTTGTAGAGACWTATATCTCCCTCACTAACTTTAAGCATCAGCTATCTYAGCAGCTTACCGACCGCTGCAGCTGTACACAGCCCATCTGTAAATAGCCCAGCCAACTACCTACAACATCCCCATATTGTTTTTAATTACTATTCTTTTGCTCTTTTGCACACCAGTATTTCTACTTGCACATCCTAATCTGCACATCTATCACTCCAGTGTTCATTTGCTAAATTGTAATTACTTCGCTACTATGGCCTATTTATTGCCTTACCTCCTTACTCCATTTGCACACATTGTATATAGATTTTTCTATTGTGTTATTGACTGTATGTTTGTTTATCCCACGTGTAACTCTGTGTTGTTGTTTTTTGTCGCAATGCTTTGCTTTATCTTGGCCAGGTCGCAGTTGTAAATGAGAACTTGTTCTCAACTAGCCTACCTGGTTAAATAAAGGTGAAAAAAAACAAATATTAAACAAATAATAATTGATCTGGGAGTGCACACCACAGTGTGATACCATTGATCTGGGAGTGCACACCACAGTGTGATACCATTGATTTGGGAGTGCTCATCACGGTGTGATACCATCGATCTGGGAGTGCTCATCACAGTGTGATACCATTGATCTGGGAGTGCTCATCACAGTGTGATACCATTGATTTGGGAGTGCTCTACTCACAGTGTGATACCATTGATTTGAGAGTGCTCATCACAGTGTGATACCATTGATTTGAGAGTGCTCATCACAGTGTGATCACCACTTGATTTGAGAGTGCTCATCAACAGTGTGATACCATTGATTTGAGAGTGCTCATCACAGTGTGATACCATCGATCTGGGAGTGCTCATCACAGTGTGATACCATCGATCTGGGAGTGCTCATCACAGTGTGATACCATCGATCTGGGAGTGCTCATCACAGTGTGATACTATTTATCGGGGAGGCCGTATTGCCACATTCTCTAACAGTACAACAAAAAAATGACTATATCAGTCACATCAGCTGATGTGGGATGGCGAGCGGAGATAATGGTGCCGATTTAAAATCAATCCAAAGCCTGACCGAAACGCCAACCTCAAATAAAGAGGATCTTCACAGGCCTGTGGTTGAAAATGCTGGCTTTACTGAATCCCCTTGAGGCTTGTGAATATGACAATTCCAATGGCTTTATAAAATCTGTGGTTTAAAGGCTCTCTGAATGCAATGCCAACACTGGCTTTCACTTTAAAAAAGGATCAGATTTGACTTTGATTTGTTCAAAATGATCCTTTTGACTGTCGAGCATGTGGAGGAAAATGAATCCTGATGACTACAAAATCTTATTAGAGACAGATGCAATCAGATATACGTTGATCCTACATTTACTGTGCAATATAATGGTCGGTCATACACAGACAATATTCCCAGGATAAACCACTCATTTAGTTGTTTCACGATACATGTGAGACTGCATTGACTAACTGCACAACTGTGTGAAAAAGCACACGTGCTGTTGCCATTGCTGTTGCTCGTGCCACAGGGTACTTGTTGTAGTACAGATGACCATGTTGACTTGAGCCATTGGGTTTTGAACGTTAGGTCACCAACCACAGCCGTACCTCAACGCTACCTGTCAATAGGTTTTCAATTACAGTGAATAAAGCACTAGGGAGAAATATGCACTCGTCTACTGGATTTAGAGCAGATAGACAATGTTCCAAAATACAGGCTCAAAAGCCAGTCTGGATCCCAAAGTGTGAACAACAGTGGCCTCACATAGTTGAATTTTAGAGCTTGTGGTGGAATGTTGACAACTACTGGTGTGGAGTTCTGCCTCATTTGTCCCCTGATGAATTCATCAGCCATTCGTGGGCTCAGTGCCACTGTCTGAATTACTAAACAGAGAACATTTGCATTAATCTGCATGGGGAATTTTAGAGATCTCCTGCTGAAAACGGAACTTTGCAGTCTATAATGACACATCTCCTCATTATATGACTCCATTAAAGCCAGATAGCTCAGTATCTTAAAAAATATTGATGATATGACCAATTTCAAATATCACTGGGATGTAGCACTATTCTCTTACTTATTTTTTCCTTTCTTCTTTTTACTCATTCTTCCAACAAATGTCAAAGAAATGTCTCCCTGACCTTGTTTTCAACCATTTTTATATTTAAAATTAAAGCGTTTTTCTTAATTTCTAACAGACCAGTTATGATGCCACTGGCTGGCACACTTTGGACATTTTTCATGGCCGTTCATAAAGCGTGTCAAAGGTTTAAAAACTCCTGCTGCTTCCTTTTTGAGACAAAATTCTAAACCATACATCTCCCTTTCAAACTGACACTCTATTGACACTGACAGGAACATTTGAAAGCAAATGACTTCATGGTACTGATGGTCTGGTCAAATGAAGGCAACTATCCATAGAGGTAGGATATGGACCCAAGCAAAGCAGAGAAAATTACTGATATGACAATCAAACCAATTGAGGTTCAAGCACTGAGAGGAACATTTCCATAGACCGTCTGTAATAGCCAGGGGTACTCCTTGTCCCTGCTGTCAGGCCTGTGATGGAGGCGGAGTGGGGATTGTTTGCAATCTGAGGGTGCGAAACATGTTTTCGGGCACTCTAATGGTGGCCACGCCATTAGTCTGAGGCTGCCTAAATGCATCAGCATGCTTCGGTTCAGTTTGTGGCTAGCCAAACTCGGTTAGGCGAAGAGAACGAGTGTGCTCGCATACTCCCTTCGCTTGAAAAATGTGGCAATAGTACTGTTTGTCCATTTTGAAAAGCCTCAAAATAGTCCGAATTAATCTCAGATAACTCAAGAAATCTGTCATTAATTTTAGACGTTTTTGCCGAGATCTGAGTGGTTAAATTTTACATCTAACTAAGATGTTTGGTGCAGCATTTCTCAATGAAGAAAAGTGCATGAAAATGAGTCGTCCCTTATTGGACGACAACAAAGACTTTATTGAAGATTCCCTATTGTGGACCAATCGCAGACGAAGGGGTGTAGACTACCGCTACCGATGTCATCTTGCCTCAAGAAAAAACATTGTGGGCTCGAATTGCCTCAAAAACCCTTACTGAAGTCCAAAACTATCAAAAACATCACAAATGTCATCATAATATATTCACAAACTCTTCCAAACTGTTTTCGGCTGGAAGCATGCGGATGCCTTTACTCTCTTGTCTCCCCTCTTGACTAAAGCAGAGCTTATCAGTCATGTAGGGGCTTTCTCCACAGTCCCAAAAGCCACACCACAGTAGATCGAGTGCTTTCATGGGGTAGACGGAGCTAAGGACAAGGGTGGAGTGCATGAGGACATGCTTCTCTGAGAGGATGTGGCTGCCATTATCTCTGTCACCTGACACAGGGGCCACACAAACCTCCCATGACCGATCCCAGGCTTCTCCATTTTGTTTGTCGAAGGTTAATATGAGATCAGTCATTTGCTTGTCCTCTTGCCATTTCATCTCTGAGCAGTAATATACTAGCAAGGCCCATATGACAAAATAACAAGAAACCTTTGGATGATGATGCTGCTACTGTGAGTGATGTGGATGTACACTACTTATGTAGCTATCTTCGAACACAACACATGTGATCTTGAATAGGGAATTTTCCAACAAATGCATGTCATCTTCGTATTGCAATACATTTCACAGCTTATTGTGAAACAGACACAAATTACTTATTCGGAATTCATGACAGGCACACACAACGTATTATACAATTTTAATTCTCCATAACGCATGTGTACTTCACACAAATTCCAATTTGTTGTGGCTAACGTTAGCTAAGTTAGCTAGTTGGCTAAAATGAGCTGGGCTAGGGGTTAAGGTTAGAGTAAGGTTTAAAGGTTATGGTTAGGTAAAATGTTTGCTAACTAACATTAGTTAAAAGGGTTGAGGTTAGGGTTAGCTAACATGCTAGCTAAGTAATTAAAAAGTAGTAAATTGTTAAAAAAGTAGCTAATTAGCTAAGACAGTTGTGTTATACACCTACCCATGTACACCCACAAACCATCCACAACCAACCTCCCTCCTATTATTTCTGTCTTAAGTAACCTACTGTCTTTATCTGTGATTAAAATACACAAAATCGTGTACTGCACCAGAAAAAAAAAAATCTGTAACATTTCCAATAAACAATTTGTGTCTTTTCCCCAATAATCTGTGATACTGGGTTGTTTTATTGGCTTGCTGTTCAATCATCACAGCATGTTATTGCTTTGTATCAGGCTACAGTACAGCAAAAATAAAGCTTTTATGCACAAGCATGTGTTATGTACGAGGACAAAAAGCATACAGAAATCAACATTGGTCCCTGGATTAGATGAGTCTCAGCCCTGTACCTCCTCTAGCCTGGAGCTGTATAGGAGCTATAGCTGAGGAGTTTTCAGTGCCGCATGGCTGAGTTCTGTCTCTTAGACGATGGCTCATTAACCAGCAGTACATGGTCTGCCTCTGCGGCTGACTGTGCCCCCACCTGCAGGAGGAGAGGAGCAAAGCAGGAGAAGAGGGAGAGGAGAAGAGGGAGGAGGAGAGGAGGGAGGTGAAGGGCAGGGAGGAGAAGAGAAGGGAGGACAAGAGGAGGGCAGGACCACAGAGTGAGACCCATAATTACCCAGTGATAAGATATATACTGTACACCTCCCCGCACCTTTCACTGTCACCCTTTCATTCAACATGGAAACCACAGGAGCAGAATGTCATTCAACTGACCATAGCCATATAGTGGTTTAATTTAAACAATTGTATTTACATTTTGGAGGGTTGCCATTTAATTTACTTTGTTAAACTGTAAACGCATACCGATGCTTCAGGGATGCTTTTCAGATCACCAGTTCATATTAGCTGGAATTCTCAGGTGGTCCACAGTAAAGTAAGCACTCTGGATGGAGGCAATCATAACAGCTGGGAAAGCAGCTGTTCCCACTGGGTACATAGAGCCCCATTCAAACTAGCCAGATGGAGCTTCTTATCACTATGAAAAGGTCCCAGTACTTCCTATGCCTGCCTGGAATCATATGCAAACCCTGAAACAAGTAGCTGAATTACTTGGTGGAACAATGGGGATGACAAAACTAAGAAGATCAATTATAAATACAATAAGTGTGGCATTATTAAGCAATAGGGCCCAAGGGTGCGTGGTACATTTAAAGTGATACATTGGGATTTTTACAATAAATCCTTTTATCTACTTCCCCAGAGTCAGATGAACTCACTGATACCATTTGTATGTATCTGTGTCCAGTATGAAGGAAGTTAGGTGTAGTATCGCGAGCCAATGCTAACTAGCGTTAGCGCAATAAACGGAAGTCTTTGGTATCCACTAGCATACTACCATAGACTTCCAGTCATTGCGCTAATGCTACGGTAGTTAGCAATTGCTAGTTAGCTAGTTAGCAACTTCCTCAACTGGCAGCTTCATTAAATAGTACCTGCAAAACACCAGTCTTAACATCAACAGTGAAGAGGCGACTCCGGGATGCTGGCCTTCTAGGCAGAGTTCCTCTGTCCAGTGTCTGTGTTATTTTGCCCATCTTAATCTTTTCCTTTTGTTGGCCAATTGAGATATGGCTTTTTCTTTGCAACTATGCCAAGAAGGCCAGCATCCCGGAGTCACTTCTTCACTGTTGACGTTGAGACTGGTGTTTTGCGTGTACTATTTAATGAAGCTGCCAGTTGTAGACTTCTGTTTCTCAAACTAGACACCCTAATGTACTTGTCCTCTTGCTCAGTTGTGCACCGGGGCCTCCCACTCCTCTTTCTATTCTAGTTAGAGCCAGTTTGTGCTGTTCTGTGAAGAGAGTAGTACACAGTGTTGTACGAAAAGTTCAGTTTCTTGGCAATTTCTCGCATGGAATAGCCTTCATTTCTCAGAACAAGATTAGACTGACGAGTTTCAGAAGACAGGTCTTTGTTTCTGGCCATTTTGAGTCTGTAATCAAACCCACAAATGCTGATGCTCCAGATACTCAACTAGTCTAAAGAAGGCCAGTTTTATTGCTTCTTTAATCAGCAACAACAGTTTTCAGCTGTGCTAACATATTTGCAAAAGGGTTTTCTCATGATCAATTAGCCTTTTAAAATGATAAACTTGGATTAGCTAACACAACGTGCCATTGGAACAAAGGAGTGATGGTTGCTGATAATGGGCCTCTGTACGCCTATGTAGATATTCCATAAAAAATCTGCAGTTTCCAGCTACAATAGTCATTTACAACATTAACAATGTCTACACTGTATTTCAAATCAATTTGATGTTATTTTAATGGACAAAACATTTGCTTTTCTTTCAAAAACAAGGACATTTCTAAATGACCCCAATCTTTTGAATGGTAGTGTATGTCTCCCTTCTCGATAGGGCATCCGCGTTCCCATGCCTTGCCCCTGACCTGTCCAGAACAGAAAAAGAGAAGCATTGAAAGGACAAGAACCACCTTGTGACCCGATCGTTTGTGTTCCTTGCCCTGGCCATCCAGACCAGGGGAGCACGGTCTGTCTAGCGCCCACTTAACCGCTAAGCAGTCTTTCTCGACAATAGAGTTATTTTTTCTCTAGGTATCAGCTTTCGGCTTATGTACATGATGGGGTGCTCCTCCCCAGGATGGCGAGGAGCTTGCCTACGCGCGTCCAGCACCGCCTGGAGGAGCGTCAGGTGCTCTTCCCAACCATGGCTGTGTATGTTGATATCATCCAAATAGGCCGCTGCGTGCTGTTGATGGGGTCGGAGGACTCGGTCCATCAGGTGCTGTAACGTGGGCAGGGCTCCGTGGAGACCGAATGCGAGCACCCGGTACTGTTACAAGCCTTCTGGTGTTGAAAACGCTGTCATCTCCCGAGAGGAGGCTGCCAATGGTACCTGCCAATATCCTTTGGTCAGGTCGAGGGTGCTGATGTACCGGGCCTTTCCAAATCGGTCGATAAGTTCGTCCACCCTTGGCATGGGATACGTGTTGAACAAGCTGATGTCGTTCACACCCCGGAAGTCATTACAGAAAAGCAGGCTACCATCCGGTTTGGGCACCAACACAATGGGGCTGCAACATGCGCTGTGGGACTCTTCGAGGACCCCATTCTTAGCATAGCCTCCACTCCCTGCTTCACAGCCTTCCTTCGGGCCTCGGGGATCCGGTATGGCCTGTTTCGTACCGTTTCCCCGGGCCGGATGTGGACATGGTGTTCAGTGAAGGTTGTGCAGCCCGGCATCTCGAAGAACAGCGCCGTGTTCCGATCAATGAGCTCCCAGAGCGTTTGCTTCTGGGCCGGGTCGAGGTCCTCATTGCTCGGGACCACCACTGGTAATGTTGGAGTCCCGACCATAACACGGCCAAGGCCGTCCTCTCGTGCCACCTCTTTCATAGGTTCACATGGTAAATCTGTTGGGGTTTCCGTCTCCCCGGCTGCCAAACGCAATAATTGACGTGTCCCAGCTTCTCTATCATCTCGTACGGCCCGTGCCATGTTACCAGGAACCTACTTTCTGCTGTGGGGATTAAGAGCAGCATCTTGTCTCCCACCTGGAATTCTCGGGGCTGGGTTCCCTGATTGTAGACCTGGGCTTGGACGCATTGAGTCTTCTCTTTCTTTTTTTTCTTTTTGTAATTTAACCTTTATTTAACAAGGCAAGTCAGTTAATAACAAATTATTTGTTACAATGACGGCCTAGGAACACTGGGTTAACTGCCTTGTTCAGGGACAGAATGACAGATTTTTACCTTGTCAGCTCGGGGATTCAGACTAGCAAGCTTTCGGTTACTGGCCCAACAGTCTAACCACTAGGCTACCTACCGCCCTTCTCTATATGTTCCCTTACAAATGGCCATGTGACTGTCATCCGCTCCCTCACCATCTCCACATGTTCTACCATGCTGCGTAAGGGGTTGGCTGGGCTTCCCACTTCTCCTTGGTGAGGTCCAGTAGTCAGCGTGGCCTCCTCCCTCAGAGGAGATCGAAAGGGGAAAACCTGGTGGATGACGGGGCACTTTTCGGACTGAGAACATTAGGTAGGGTAGTAGCTGTTCCTAGTTCTTCCCGTCCTCATGACCTTCAGCAGAATTTGTTTGAGCGTTTTATTGAACCTCTCGACAAGCCCATCTGTCTGCGGGTGAAAGACGGAGGTCCAGATCTGCTTGATCTGCAGGAGATCACACAAATCTTTCATTAGGCGGGACATCAACTCGATACCTTGGTCGGTTAGGATCTCATTCGGGATGCACACCCGGCTAAAGAGGTAGAACAGCTCCCAGGCGATTCCCTTGGAGACCGCTGCCCGTAGGGGAATGGCCTCGGGATACCGGGTGCCATAATCTACTATTACCAGGATGTACCGGTGTCCTCATGCCGTTTTAACCAGGGGTCCCATTATGTCCATGGCGATGCGTTCAAAGGGCACCCCGATGATCGGTAGGGGGACCAGTGGGTTTCGGGAAGTGTGCTTTTTGTGCAGTGATTTGACACTCCGGGCAGCTGCGACAATTGTCTTCCACGGCCCTCCTCCTCCTGGCCAGTGGAATCGGGCGGCGATCTGTTCCCGGGTCTTCTCCATTCCCAGGTACGCCCCCAAGAGATGGGTGTGGACCAGCTGAAGAACGGTTCCCATGTACAGTCCGGGCAACAACAGTAACTCTCGAAATTCCCCCTTTTGGCGTGACACCTGATACAAAAGCTTATTCTTGATTTGGAAATGGGGGGAGTCGTGGGCCAGGCTGTACCCGTAGTGGCTGAGTATCTTCCGTTTGAGACAATCGTAGTTAGCTGCCTATTTGTAGTTAAGGTCCCAATACACCTTTTGTGCATTCCCAGACAGGAATGGGGCCAGCAGACGTTCCCACTTCGGCCTTGGCCATCTTTCCCGTAGTGCTGTCCGTTCAAACGATGTCGTCGTTCTCCGTTAGCTTGATAAATAACTGGTTTGGATGCGATTCAGTAGGCGCTCGTCCTTGTAGTTTCCTGATTTCCACAACGAGGCGGACATTTTGGAGCCACTGTTTCTCCAGCGTTCGTTCCTGAACCGCCTGTTGTGCTTGTTGGGCCCAGACGAACTGAGCTATCAACTTGTTTATGCAGCATCAGCATGCACGTCAACCCTGATCTGACCACGTTATCAGAATGCCTGCATTCTACACCACTTCCACAGATCAGACATGGACAAAGTTGTATTACCTCGGATTCAAAACTTCTTGTCAATATGGGGGCGCTGTTTTCACTTTGTAAAAATTCGTTCCCAAATTAAACTGCCTCGTACTCAATTCTTGCTCGTACAATATGCATATTATTATTACTATTGGATAGAAAACACTCTCTAGTTTCTAAAACCGTTTGAATTATATCTGTGAGTAAAACAGAACTCAAGTTGCAGCAAACTTCCTGACAGGAAGTGAGAAATCTGAAATCGGGCACTCTGTTCCAGGGTCAGTTTATTAATTTGCATGTAATCTATGAGTCGACATGCACTGCATACGATTTCCCCTAGATGTCAGTAAGCAGTGAGAATTGGAATGGGGTTGCTCGGCAGATCTGAGGCCGTATAAAAGCTCTTGGAACCGGGGGTGCACTCTTTTCAACGTTCGTCATGACGCAAGACAGACCTCAAGATGGCATTCTGAAAAGCTCTCGTTATAGGCCTTAGATATATCCGGCTCTGATTTTATTCGATATAGGTGTTAAAAACATCATAAATGTAGTTATTTTAAACCGAGTTATATCAGTTTATATCAGTATATTGCGATTTTCGGAATTTTCTTTGTGCTGCGTTATGAAGAGTTGGACACGTCTGGGCCACATAGCTAATGTGTGCTGCTAATTCCTAAGTTGAAGACGACAATCTACAACCGAGCAACGATGATTCTGGACAAAGGACAACTTGCACAAGATTCTGATGGAAGCTCATCAAAAAGTAAGAACTATTTATGATGTTAATTCGTTGTTCTGTTGAAAAATGTTACACTACTATTCCGCCATTAATTTCGGTGCGTTCTCGCTTTAACGCACGCTGTATGTCGTAGCAACGTTAATTTTAAAAATCTAACACAGCGGTTGCATTAAGAACTAATGTATCTTTCATTTGCTGTCCAACCTGTATTTTTTAGTCAACATTTACATTTTACATTTAAGTCATTTAGCAGACGCTCTTATCCAGAGCGACTTACAAATTGGTGCATTCACCTTATGACATCCAGTGGAACAGCCACTTTACAATAGTGCATCTAAATCTTTTAAGGGGGGGGGGGGGTCAGAAGGATTACTTTATCCTATCCTAGGTATTCCTTAAAGAGTTTATGATTAGTTATTGATTAGATTAGGTGCCTCTCCCAAGATTTCTCACGACATTTTGTTGGCAGCTTGGCTACTATTCTCATTGTATAACCACGATTTGTGCCGCTAAATATGCACATTTTCGAACAAACCTATATGTATTGTGTAATTTGATGTTATAGGACTGTCATCTGAAGAAGTTTGAGAAGGTTAGTGAAAAAAATAATATCTTTTGCTGGTTTATTTGTTATCGCTACTGTTGGCTTGAATCAATGCTGTTGTGTGGTTGGCTATTGTAGTAAGCTAATATAATGCTATATTGTGTTTTCGCTGTAAAACACTTAAAGAATCAGAAATATTGGCTGGATTCACAAGATCTTTGTCTTTCATTTSCTGTACYCTGTGTATTTTTCATAAATGTTTTATGATGAGTATTTAGGTAATTCACGTTGCTCTCTGTAGTTATTCTAGTTGCTTTGGTGAGAGTTGTGATGGTGGCTGCAATGTAAAACTATGATTTATACCTGAAATATGCAAAAAAAATTAACAAAACATATGCTATACAATAAATATGTTATCAGACTGTCATCTGATGAAGTTGTTTCTTGGTTAGTGACTATTTATATCTTTATTTGGTCGAATTTGTGATAGCTACAGGAAGAAAATGGTGGAGAAAAAAAAGTTGTGTCTTTTGCTATGGTGGTTAGCTAATAGAAATACATATTGTGTCTTCCCTGTAAAACATTTAAAAAATCAGAAATGATGGCTGGATTCACAAGATGTGTATCTTTCATTTGGTGTCTTGGACTTGTGATTTCATGAGCATTTTATTATATGATATCCCTGTCGCTTTAGGCTAGGCTATGCTAGTCAGCTTTTTTGATGGGGGGGATCCCGGATCCGGGTTTGTGACTCGTTAGAGGTTTTAAATAACAAAAAAGAGAAAATAATAGATCTCCTCCAGGGGACCTCCCCCGGGATACCGTCTTCTGGGGTCTTGCTGTATCCTGTGGGGAACAAAACCAAACTCCCTCCGTTATCTCTGATACTTAGCACGACTATACGGGAGTAACCTCTCCTCCCCCAGTGCTGCCCTTCCGGCAGCTTCATGGGACTAGTCCAGCTGGTGAGCAATCAGCCCCTTGATTACTCACCAACCACAATCAGCCCCAATTAGTCCTGGCCGGAGAGCCCGTCGAGACCTGGCACGTCCAGCAGAGGGAGCTATCGCCTCGACGAGTCTCCCCCTGGTAGCTAACCTGCTGTACGCCACAACACATTCAGCGTTTAGGACCAAAACTACCCGGTTTATAATTAGTGTTAGGTCATGATGTAAATTGAATGATTTGACTGTAAAATATCTGTTTGATGTGAATATCATCGGGGCAGTTGTTTCCCTTTCTCAAGAAAACAAAACTGTACACAAAGAGAAAAACAAACATATCTGAATATCAAGTGAGCATAATCAGCATGAGGCTGAAGATCAATCAGCAGCTGTCAGATCCTTCAAAGCGGAGCGTTTGGTCTTCACTCCTGATTTACAAGAATGGAAGTTGTTCGGTGACGTTCATTTTCCTCTGGGACAATGACGTTTTGCATGTAGAGTGTAAAACCACACAAATACACTGTTGATGTGATGACAGCAACAGAAGTTCAGTGGAGATGAGGCTGGCACTAGCATGATCGGGATAACTTGAAGAACTGCCATTTTCTGAGTGAAACGGCTAATACAATCTGACGGGCTTTCTCCAGTTGGGAAAGTGTTTACTGAGATTGCACATTGGTATCAGATTAACTGGCATCATGAAAGATACAGGCTGCCTTTTGGATGAATCCTAACAGAAAATCCTTTATATTTCTAACAATAACCCCATGGTGTGTCAAAGGAGAGAGTCCACTGGTTTAGAAAATACATGTACAGATAACAGATACAGTATAGAGGGCTGGAGGGAGGGAGAGAGGGATTGATGGGGGTTGATAGAGAGGGTAGGAAAGGGGGAGAGAGGGGGGGGTCGAGGGAGGGAGAGAGAGAGTGATGGGGTATAGAGTGGTAGGAAAGGGCAAAAGAGAGAGGGGGATGGGGGAGTGGGAGAAGGATAAGGAATACCCCATTGTGAGGATTACACCCCTGAGAAGGAGAATCTGGAAACAGCAGGGAACACTGAACTGTGTTATTATGGACTGCAATGATACAGTTCTCTTGTTCCTCTGACTTTCGAAAGTAACCCCATGCTAAGTGTTAATGTTTTGTCTACCTCAAGCGAGTATTACACCTGTGGAGATGTCATCGTGTGAAAACCACCTGGATTCATTATGATTGTGTGTTTGTGGGGATTGGACAAGCCACAACATAGAAGGTTATAAAAAAGATGCAATCCTACAGAGGTATTGCCAGTTTACCTGTTTTCTTCATAATTGTATAGATGCTAATTGCTAACAAACACCCTAACTGTTTGAATTTGTATATATTTAAAACGTTTGTGAGGTAGATATACAGTATAATGGCTATAGTTTGAGATCAATATGTAGTAGGACATAGTGTTCTGAATTATTATGCTCCTGTGGACTTCAACGAACAGTCCCTTTCCATCCCGCCTGCCCTGTTGATAGGTTAAGTCTATACTGCTTTGAAGTATTGAACTTTGCAGAACAGCGAAAGTAGTTTTATCCCTTAGGCGTGCTGGGTCAAAGGCAGAGAGGGAGAGAGAGGCAAAGAGAGAGAGGGAGAGAGAGGCAAAGAGAGAGAGGCAGAGGGAGAGAGAGAGGCAGAGAAAGAGAAAGAAGAGAGAGAGAGAGAGAGAGAGAGCAGAGAGGAGAGAGAGAGAGAGGAGAGAGAGAATGCAGAGAGATAAAATAGAAGATGCAAGAGAGAGGGCAGAAGAGGAGAGAGAGAAGAGAGAGGGAGGCAGAGAGAGAGAGAGAGAGATGCAGCGAGAGAGAAGGAGAGTGAGAGAGATGCATGAGAGAGAGGAGAGAGAGAGAGAAGAGAGAGGAGAGAGAGAGAGGAGGAAGAGAGAGAGAGAGAGAGAGAGATAGCAAGATTCAGAGCAGAGAGGTGGCGAGAGAGAGAGAGAGAGAGGCGAGAAGCCAAGAGAGAGAGGCAGAGGAGCAGAAGCAGGAAGAGAGAAGAGAGAAGAGAGGATGATAGAGAGAGAGAGAGAGAGGAGAGAGAGAGAGAGATGCAGAGAGTAGAATGAGAGATGCAGAGGGGCAGAGAGAGAGCAGAGAGAGAGAGAGGAGAGAGAGAGAGGAGAAGATGCCAGAAGGAGAGAAGAGAGAGGAGTGCGAGACAGAGAGAGATATGAGGAGAGAGAGAGAGATGCAGGAGGGAAGAGCGAGAGAGAGAGAGAGAGACGAGAGAGAGAGCGAAGAGAGAGAGAGAGAGAGAGAGTAGAGATGAAGAGGATAGAGCAGAGAGAGAGGAGAGAGAGAGGGGCGCAGAGAGAAGAGAGAGAGAGGACAGAGAGAGAGAGAGAGAGAGAGAATGCAGAGAGAGAGAGAGAGAGAGAGAGAGAGAGAGATGCAAGAGAGATAAGAGATGGCAAGCAGATGCAGGTAGGAGAGGAGAGAGGTAAATAGAGATGCAGAGAGAGCGGCCGAGAGAGAGAGAGGCAGAGAGAGGAGAAGAGACAGAGGGATAGATAGAAGAGAGAGAGAGAGGAGAGAGAGAGAGATGCAGAGCAGAGAGAGAGCGAGAGAGCGGAGAGAAATGCCGAGAGGAGAGAAGAGAGGTAAATAAGATGCAGAGAGGGCATGAGAGAGGGGGCAGACGTCGGAGAGAGAGAGGCAGAGAGATAGGAAAGAAGGCAGAGAGAGATGCAGAGAGAGAGAGAGACGAGGTAATCGAGATGCGAAGCGGAGAGGCAGAGAGGGAGAGAAGAGGTAAATAGAGGCATGCAGAGGAGAGAGGCAGGAGAGAGAGAGAGGAGATGAGAGGGCAGCGAGAGAGAGAGAGAGAGAGAGAGAGAGAGAGAGAGAGAGAGAGAGAGAGATAGAGAGAGAGGAGAGAGAGAGAGAGAGAGAGAGAGAGAGAGAGAGAGAGAGAGAGAGAGAGAGAGAGAGGAATTGAGAAAACCTCTCCACCAAAAACATAGAGACCGCGGAAAACCTGAGTCTACGCCTTCACTAATGGTGAATCAAACTAAAACAATACAGAATACACTAACGGAAACGAAGGTACAGCACGCGAAATCAGCTAATGTAATTGAAGACTCCATAAACTCTAACAATTCTGGGAAAATTGGAAACACAACTAAACAAAGCAACAACACGAAGAATTATCTATCAGAAATGGAGATGTATTGGGTAACCACGTTCTCAATGTTTTTGGCTCTATAACCAAGAATAAAGAAGAAAAACCATATACTGATCAAACAAATCCTAGAAATAACCTATTAAAGACTACAGAACCCCACTGGATTCTCCAATTACCTTCGAATGAGTTACAGGACAAAATAAAACCCTCCAACCCAAAAGGCCTGTGGTGTTGAATGGGGTATCTCTTAATGAAATGATCAATTATACAGACATACAAATTCCAATTGGGCATATACTAAACTCTTTAAACATCGGTCCGTTAGCTGGCATCTTCCCAATATTTGGAACCAAGACTGATCACGCCCAATCCACAAACGTTGGAGACAATTGTGAACCCCAATAACTACCGTGGAATATGCGTCAACAGTAAACTTGGGGAAATCCTCTGCATTATCATAACAGCAGACCGTACATCTTCCTCAATGAAAACAATGTACTGAGCAAATGTCATAATTGGCTTTTTTACATTACGTTACAACAGACCATGTTTCACCTCTCACAACGTCATGTAGTCGCCTAATATGACAACCAAAACAAACCAACCCAACAAAAGGCAAAGTCTTCTCATGCTTTGGGTTGATTTCAAAAAAGCCTTCGCTCAATTTGTCATGAGGGTCTGCTATAAACAAATTGATGAAGTGGTGTTGGGCGGTAAACCATCGACTTATAAAATCCATGTACATCAAACAACAAGTGTGCGGTTAATTGGCACAAAAACACACACATTTCTTCACACAAGGGTCGTAGGGTGAGACAGGGATGCAGTCTTAAGCCCACCCTCTTCAACATATATATCAACGGAATTGGCGCGGGCACTAGACAGTCTGCGCACCCGCTCTCACCCTACAGAAAGTCCGAATCAAATGTCTCTGTTTGCTATGATTTGGTGCTTTCTGTCTGTCACCCAACGACCAAGGAGGGCTACAGAGCAACCTAGATCTATCTGGCACAGATTCTGTCAGACTGGGCCTGACAGTAAAATCTCAGTATAGAACAAAAATATGTGTTCCAAAAAGGTCCAGTCCGCAGGACAACAATCATCTAGACAACGTTGCCACTAGAGCACAAACAAAAACTATACATACCGTCGGCCTAAACATCAAGCACCAACAGGTAACTTCCACAAAGCTGTGAACAATTCTGAGAGACAAGGCAGAAGGGCCCTCTATGCCATTCAAAAAGGAACATTAAATTCAACATAACCATTAGGATCCTGGCTAAAATACTTGAATCAAGTCATAGAGCCATTGCCCTTTATGGTTAGGTGAAGGTCGGGGTCCGCTCACAACAAGATCTCACAATGGAACAACAACCAAAATTGAGAGCTTCTGCATCAGAATTCTGCAAAAATATCCTCCGTGTACAACGTAGAACACCAAATCATGCATGCAGAGCAGAATTAGGTCCGATACCACTAATTATCAAAATCCAGAAAAGAGCCGTTAAATCTACAACCACCTAAAGGAAGCGTTCCCAAACCTTCCATAACAAAGCATCACCTACAGAGAGATGAACTGGAGCAGAGTCCCACTAAGCAAAGCTGCTCTAGGGGTCTGGTTCTCAAACACCAAACAACCACCACAGAGCCCAGGACAACAGCACAATTAGAGACAAATACCCCAACCAAATCATGAGAAAACAAAAAGATAATTACTTGACACAATTGGAAAGGAATTAAAAAAAAACAGAGCAAACTAGAATGCTAATTTGGCCCTAAAACAGAGAGTACACCGTGGCAGAATACTGACCACTGTGACTGACCCCAAACTTAAGGAAAGCTTTGACTATGGGTACAGACTCGAGTGGACATAGGCCTTGCTATTGAGAAGGCCGCCGTAGGCAGACATGCTTCTCAAGAGAAGACGGCTATGTGCACACTGGCCACAAAATGAGGGTGGAACTGAGCTGGCACTCTAACTCTCTGCCAATGTATGACCATATTAGAGAGACATATTAACCTCAGATACACAGATCCACAAGAATTTGAAAACAAATCAATTTTGATAAAACTCCCATATCTACTGGAGAAATTCCACAGTGTGCCATTCAGCACGCAGCAAGATTATGTGACCTGTTGCCACAAGAAAAGGGCAAACCAGTGAAGAACAAACACCATTGTAAATACAACCCATATTTAGCTTATTTATTTTAAACTGATTGTGTGCTTTAACCCATTGTACATTGTTAAACACTGATATATATATATAACATTTGTC